>NW_019416426.1:1166372-1179315 GCF_000390285.2 Anoplophora glabripennis | reverse complement strand
CGATGAAAATCCAAAGGTTAAACGTATAAGGCATTATCAACATAATTTTAAGTTGAATGTTTGGGCTTCTACAATAGGCAACCGCCTTGTTGCCTACCATATTTTTGATGGAAATTTAAATGGTGATGTTTACTATGAATTTTTGGATAATCGTTTATTTCCGTTATTAGAAGATTTGCCTCTTGATCTAAGAAGAAATATGTTTTTTATGCATGATGGGGCCCCACCTCATTTTAGTTTACAAGTTAGAAGATGGCTTAACGAACATTTCCCAAATCGTTGGATTGGTCGGGGTGCCGATGCTCCTATCCACTGGCCACCACGGTCCCCTGACCTAAATCCCTTGGATTTTGTTGTGTGGAGTTTAGTTAAAGAAAAAGTATATTCCAGCGAAATAAATTCCATTGAAGAACTTCAAGCAAGAGTTGAAAATAATTTAAGAATGTTAATTCAAGAACCACAGCCACTTGAAAGAATTATGTTTTCCCTAGAAAAACGTTTAAGATTATGTATTCGGGAACATGGTGGACATTTCGAACATTTAATGTAAAAATCCATACCTACTTATTCAATATTTTTCTGTTTGTTCTGTGTTATTTGTTGTTTTTTTAATAGTTTCCTTTGTTTATTCTGTGTAAGTGTCATGCAATTAAAACCTCTTTTAAGCTCAAAATAATTTGCTCTAATTTATACTTGTTGTTTCTGAAACAGTCATTATTCCCTGCGTTTATTTATTATCATTATTTTATTTTTATTAATTCGGTCAGTATTACTTGCTAAAACCTCAAATAACTCCAAAACCGGTAATTTTTTTGACTTTAAGCAAGAGTACCTTTTTTATGGCAAATTGTTAAAAAAATATTATTTTTTACCAAAATATTAAAAATGTCCCCGTAAAAAAAAGTTTGGGGGCAAAATAAGTGGCACCCCCTCTCCAGGGACGGTCCTGTACAAAATATTAAAAGTTTGTCAGCAGTAACTTTCAAGACCAAATCAAACATACTTGTGGTCTAAATTTCATTTAGCTATCTTAAACCGTCTCAGAGATAATTAAAAAAAAAGAATTTTTGGGGCCCCTTTTACAGAGCCATATCTTCTAAAAGAGGCACTCTCGGACACATGTTTAATAACCAAACTAACATTATTTTTTAATATTCTATTTACCCTAGAAATTAGCGGAACGTTTTTTGAAACACCCAGTATATATAAAAATCAATAATTTTCGCCGCTGGGATAAAATAATCCGAAATAAAAAGAAATATTTCCAAATTCTGGACATAATAAAATAAAAATAAAACAGGTTCATTACAAGATGCATTTTAAAATAACTTAATTGTGTTCTAGATAAATGACAAATTTTTTAATAATTTTTTCTCATCACAAGAAGTTCTATTTTGACCTCCGTGTAGATTTTTCTATGAGGGATTCTGAAAGATAAAGTAAACAAAGAAAAACCTAATAATTTATATGACCTAAGAGAGAAAATATTCAATAAGTTAAGTGCTATCAATGAGGTGGATACCATGGTATCCAAGTCTTAGGGGGTGGCTTTTTCTACCCCTGATTTCTGTCACCTTTTTGGTATTTAATTAAAAAATTAAAAACTACTTTTTTGGCACCCTCTTTAAGCAGATGTATCTTCGCAGGGGATGTTCAAAGAAGATTTTTTTTATATGAAATACCCACCTTATTTTCCTGGGGAATCACCCCTTCAATTTCCTAAAACTTTAGTTTTTACCATTTTGTCCTAAATAGAACTGTAAAAAAGGTAGAATGTAGTCCAGTTACTCAGGGTTTTTACCTCCGAATTCTTTATAACTGAATCGATTGACGTGAAATAGTGCCGAAGTGTGCTTTTTTTCTTGGGGGTGGAAATTTTTACCCCCAAAATAACCACAGGAATCGATAGAGGAGTCAATTTTAAGTAACAAGTAGGTATATAAAGTTTTTTGAATAATCCAATACTTTCCGAGTAATTCGTCATTGAAAATGTTGATTTTTTACTGAAAAAGTGCTTGTTTTCGGACAGTTTTTTGCAAATAACTCAAACCATTGGATTTAAAGAAAAAGTTGTAATGAACAAAAAGAAAGGTACTTAATAAAAAAGCATTATTTTGTTTTTCTCTAATTGCAATATAAACCCAGTTATGGATTTTAAAACATTATTATATGTTAGCTAAAAACTAAATTGGAACCAGTTAAATAACGCCAAAACTATAAATATTAGGAAAATAAAACTATTTGAACCTTTTTTAAAGTACTTTGAAAAACCTTTAAAATGAGCTCTCTAAAATTAAAGGGTGTACGAAAAAAATACAAGAGTAAAAATTTTGCTTTATTTTTTGCTGAAGATTTACGAGCATGATTGTGAAGAGAATAGCAGTGACGACGAATAATCATTTACCTATAATTTTAATGTTTTTTTTTGTATTATATCCATATCAATCCATTCTTCCATTCTTCTTTCTTCTATTCTATCTTCTATTTCTTCTATATTTTTAAAATCTGCAATCTCCTCTCGCTTCCACACTGGGCCGCGAAAAGGGTCGATTTATCGGACCTAAGGATCTTCGCGGGAGCCGCGAAGCGGCGAGCGTCGTCGCACGGCAGTGTTTTCGCGGCGTTTTTCCGCTGTTTCGCGGGTAAAATTTGGTTTTCCAGGGGCACCCCGGTTAGGCGCGGAGCGAAACAGATACGCGACATGTCGAAAACGCCCACCGTCCGATGCTGAAAATTGCCCTACGGATTTTCGTTCTTCTAGACGTTTTTCGGGACGTAGGGTCGTTATTTTCACGTATGAGACCGATTTCCGTCTTTCGCGATCGATATCGCGGCGAAAAAACGGAGTTTGAACGTTTCAAAATTTTCGTCAAGTTCGAGCCGATGCAGACCGTTAAATAATTTATACAAGGATAACCCACCGGGTGTCGGAGATAGCTCGAGGGACTGGACGTCGGCCGTCGGCGTCCATCCGCAGAATTATAGGTCTAGAGGCTTCTGTATATTTCAGAAATTTATTGATGGAAATATTTTTATGAAAAATCTTATATTGTAGAACTCAGAAGCATTTTGCAAATTTATATACTGAGTGTTTCATAAAAATTAAACAGGCGACCTAGGATTTTTTTCTCATTTCACTACCCACTTTCCTACATTATTTATTGAAATCTCTTGATGAAAATTTATACAGGGTGATTCAGAACTTATCCAAAAAATTCTGGATGTACAGGGGACCCTTACAAATATAATTTTGTAAAGAAAAAATCAAAAAGGTCAGTTCGAAATTGATTTAAAAATACACTTCTGCACGGCACTGGAAACTGGTTCACTGTAAAACCTGACCTCACACAATGCGACCGGTATGGCGGCGTGATAAAAACGGACAAAAACTTTCGCAAGGAAAGAAATATGTAAATAGAATTTTATCGCACCTATTTTATATCGGCAAATTCAAATGCTTTTGCCTTTATTAATTATTAATAAAATTAATTTGTGTTTTTAAATAATAAAATCATTTGACATACCCGATGCTGCAACAGCAATTGTTCAAAATTTTATCCACTCACGTGTAAACACATTTGGGTCCGTCTTACTCACTTTCTACGAACTAACACAAATGATGTCTTGCTTCACCATAACACAAATACTTCACCATAATACAAATGTTGTCTTGCTTCACCATAAATTAAAACGATATCCATCAACTCTGAGTTGCTATACACGCAAGCCATTTTTGACACTAACTACTAAAAAACTGATGTAAATACCACAGATAACAGGTAAAAACTACCGCAACGACGGATTTCAGTATTAGGAGTCACATGGCTCTCCACGCGTATTGCGAATGACGCTAGAGACTACAGTTGTCCAGCTATGTAGTGGTTTAATGTGCTATAACTTCAATAATTTTTTCTCAGAAACTATAAGGATTTTACAAAAATTTTTTTTACAATATTGATTCCATTTCTCATGCCGCATCTATTCCCAATTTTTTTTTGGATAAGTTGTGAATCACCCTGTAGTATAGTATAGTAAATGAGGTGATCAGAAAAGACTAATGTAATTGAAAATTATTCACACTACATTTTAGTTCAAAACTTGTTAAATTACCGTAAGTTGATAAGTAAAATTGTTACACATGAGAACATTTTAATCAAATATGTGTCCAGCTAAAACAGAATACTGATCTATTAAAAAATGATATTATGGAAAGCCAATCATTGAAGTTAAAATAACTATATTGTAATAATTTTTGCAATTATCAACATGTTTCCATAATATCTTCATCAGATTAATTTTAGTTTAGTTTTTAAAATTATGTTTTGATATATAGCTTTTTATTTTGATATTTTTATGGCAAATAGAAAATGCATTTATGGACAAAAAAAATTTTAAATGCATGTATGAGCCACTTTTTTATTTTGTCAAATTATAATATAAAAAATTGTTTCCTTTATATTATAGTGCCTACGCACTCAAATGGTATCATAAAATCTTAGATCTAAAAAAATGAAAATGTTGATGATATTTTGTAATATTGTACCAAGGTATAACTTAAAATACATTTATGAGTGATATTATCAATTTAAAATGTGCCAACATATTTTGTAATTTTGTACATTGTATTCTTTATAGAATCATTGAAAAAATAAAAACTAACAAATGTCTATATAATATATAAACTATTAATATTCCGATGTAGAATTACTCTTTTACAAGTTTTAATATTTACTTTGTTATTGTTTTTGTGTGACAATCGCAATTTTTCTTTCTACAGTATTAAAACTTTTGCAACTGTAAATTTTACTCTTTATTTTTTTCTGTGCAACTTACTGTAAGTGAGAGAAAAAAATATCTAAAATAAACTTGGAAAATAACAAGAATTGAATGATCCATTTTGTACAATCCGCATATCCTCTGTGCCATGTTCAGTCATAGGATATATAGGGTGATAATAATTCTAGGGGCTCTGGATGATCCAGGACTCACAGTGATTTTGCTATGGGTGCAAAGCGCAGAACAATTTTATTCTTTTTTTTTCGTTTTTTCTTTCAGTTTTATTGTCAGAAATAGATTCATTTTAATTAATATAATTATATAATTTATTTAATGTTATTTTTTGCTTCAATTATTATTACTCGACAATTCAATTAGCGTAAAAAATAAAAATTAATTTATTTTTTTATTATTTTGACTGACGTGACTCCTGAAAAAATTTTCCAATATAGCACAATAGTATATTTGTAAATCAAGATTTAGTCATAACGTTTTTCCAATTAGGCATTTTTTTAAAAGATGTAGGTATTACAGATACAAATGTTCCTTATTTTGACTACACATAATCATACCTTTTTTATTGGTTAGTATTAAAGAATATTAAAAAATCAGGATTTTAATATAAAAGAAAATTATGTTTTGTAGGTACAATTGTAAACACAATGGTCTTTCATTAGATTCGCTAATTTAAAAAAATTGTAAAATTTTAAAATAGTAATTTTTGTTTGTAGGCTTCCGTGGCTGTCGTTAATGGTTGAATGATTTCCGGGCTGGTTGCCACGTCGTCGTTACAACTCTTGACGTTTCGAGAGACATATCGCTCTTCTTCAGAAGTTACTCTGAAACTGAAAGTGAGTTTCATAGTAATTGTTGAAGAAGAGAGCGATATGTCTCTCGAAACGTCAAGAGTTGTAAATCAACGACGTAGCAACCAGCCCGCAATTAAAATAGTTGTTTTACCGGATTTTGAAAGGAACGTGGTCGATAAATATTCAGTGTATTTTTTTCTTGGAAAAGATTATCGACTTGGAACAAGGAGGAGACTTTTGTAAGATTTTTTAATGATCTTTAATGTGAAGTATAAATTTTGAACAACCGCAATTAAAAATATATCAATTTGTCTGTTACTAAAGTAAATGTTTTAAAGGTTTCAGATTTTAATAATTTTTTGGAAGTGTAATTTATTATCAATAAATGCACCATTGAAAGAAATGGTTTGAGAAAAAACTTATGGCAAATATTTATTAATAAAATTACTATTTTGATGAGTTTGATGAAGTTTTTGTGGTTTCCAGATACCTATATAAACATTAAAAAAGAAACTAAAATTTTTCACAAAAGCTTGTAAATAATGATGTCATAAATTAACTATATCTGAAAGTGTGTTGGTTCCCAAAGGTACAACTTAATATACAGGGTGGGCCACCAGTAACGCCTCGGTCGCTAGTGACCAAACGGCAAATGTTACAGAAACCTGTATAGGTGGGTATGTGTAGGTTCATTACGGGTACATTTTAAAAATATTTTGAAATATACAGGGTGTCCAGAAAAAGCGTACCATATCAAAGTTATGTTTTTTTACATGGAACACCATGTATTTTACTGCATTTTTAAAAGCACCGTAAAAAAATAGGTGAACTTTATTAAAGGTTCTGCATACCTAGGACTTACAGTTTGTGAGATATTTCAATTTTAGTGAAAATGCAGGCATAGCGTAGAAATTTAATATTAGCAATAAAAAAATAATTTTAAGGAAGCAGCTTTGGAGGGTCTATTTTAGATCCTTGAAGTTATAAATTGTTATATTTGTCGTCACTTAGTATTATACAGGGTGTTCAAAAAACTGCTGAATACTTCTCTCAACTTTAAACAGCAATAACTTGGTTATTTTAAATGGAACACCCAGTATATTTTTACTTTGGGAGTTGGGAAATTTAAAACTCTTTCAAACTGTGTATAGGTTCCCTATACCTATCTCTAACGGTATTGGAGATATTTGTGCCGTTTCGTTTTTTATCGATTTTTTTTGTAAGATGTATCCACGTGTCTCTATCGAGGTCTTTACTGAATTGGTTTGGGTTCTTCTTGATGACGTCTCTTTAAATATAAGGAGAAAATTGTGAATGCAAATAGATGGCGCACCTGCACATTTTTCATATTCAGTGAGAAATTATATAAATCGATAATTAAGTAATAAATGAGTAGGTAAGAATGGTCCATGTCAGTGGCTACCACAGGTGTCCAAACCTCTCGTAATGGACTTCTTTGTTTCGGGCTGTATAAAAATATATCTTGTACACAGTGTTCCACCTACTACTTGCGATGATATGAAGGAAAGGATTAGATATGCATTTGCCACAATCACCCCAAATATTCTAAGGAATGTGAGAATATCATTTGAAGATAGAATAAGATGCTGTATTCAAGAGAATGGTTATCAATTCGAACATCTATTAAAATTTTTCTTTGTTTCTTCTAAAAGTAAAATTTTCTTTAATAAATATTTTTCATGTTCATAAATAATTCAGTTACTTACTACAAACATATTTATACAAAATTAATAACTTTTTATAATTATTCTGCTTATAAAATAATATTTTTTATTAGAAAACTTTTTTGAATATTTTCATGATAATGATAAAAGGAACTTTTACTTTTAGAAAAAACAAAGAAAAATTTTAATTGATGTTCGAATTGATAACCATTCTCCTGAATACAGCATCTTATTCTATCTTCAAATGATATTCTCACGCAAATGCATCTCTAATCCTTCCCTCCAATATCATCGCAAGTAATAGGTGGAACATTGTATACAAGATTTTTTATATAGCTCGCAACAAAGAAGTCCATTACGGTGAGGTCTGGACACCTACGTGGCCACTGACATGCACCATTCCTACTTATCCATTTATTACTAAATTTTCGATTTAAATAATTTCTCACTGAATATGAAAAATTTGCAGGTGCGCCATCTAATTGCATCCTCATTTTTCTCAATATATTTAAAGAGACGTCATCAAGAAGAACCCAAACCAATTCAGTAAAGACCTCGATAAAGACACGTGGATACATCTTACAAAAAAAATCGATAAAAAACGAAACGGCACAAATATCTCCAATACCGTTAGAGATAGGTATAGGGAACCTATACACAGTTTGAAAGAGTTTTAAATTTCCCAACTCCCAAAGTAAAAATATACTGGGTGTTCCATTTAAAATAACCAAGTTATTGCTGTTTAAAGTTGAGAGAAGTATTCAGCAGTTTTTTGAACACCCTGTATAATACTAAGTGACGACAAATATAACAATTTATAACTTCAAGGATCTAAAATAGACCCTCCAAAGCTGCTTCCTTAAAATTATTTTTTTATTGCTAATATTAAATTTCTACGCTATGCCTGCATTTTCACTAAAATTGAAATATCTCACAAACTGTAAGTCCTAGGTATGCAGAACCTTTAATAAAGTTCACCTATTTTTTTACGGTGCTTTCAAAAATGCAGTAAAATACAGGGTGTTCCATTTAAAAAAACATAACTTTGATATGGTACGCTTTTCCTGGACACCCTGTATATTTCAAAATATTTTTAAAATGTAGCCGTAATCAACCTACACATACCCACCTATACAGGTTTCTGTAACATTTGTCGTTTGGTCACTAGCGACCGAGGCGTTACTGGTGGCCCACCCTGTATATCTGTTAAATTTGACATTAAAAAATTTCGAAAATGTTATTTTCTTAGACATTTAAAAAACTTTTGTTCAAAATACTCTTACTAATTTTGAGCTTTTTCTAATTAAAATGTTTTTAATTTATAGGAATAGAATCTATTCATAATTTTTTTTTAGTTTGTCTTTACCTAATTTAAAGTGATTTTTCAAAAATCAATTAAAACAAAATTTTTCTTTAAGATATGAACGTAAAAAACAAAATTAATAAACTAATATTAAAATCATATAATTTCATTTTTTTTTTTTTCATCAATAAAAACAAGCAATATAAATGGTTTATTAAAACTTACATATAACTTTTATAATGAATCTCTTCATTAATTTGTTTCAGTAGACATGTTAGATTGTTTCATGTTAAAGTATTGCAATACTTGTCGATCGATAGCCGCACGGTTTAAGGCGTCAGTATTTAAATCGATGTGTGCTATCTGCCCGGGTTTCGAATCCCGCGGCCGGTAGACCGTAGATTAGCTATGCTTGTACGGAGGATTGGCACCCTCTGTGCAGGTATGATAGGGTGGAAGAATGTTGGCTTGGGTCAATGTGAGAGATTGACACCGGTTGGCATTTGACCACCCCCCTAATTAATGAGGTTTTCCAGGTTTCCCTCATTCCTGCACTGAATGGTGGTTAGGGCCTACCAACATAAGTCGTTCCTGGGCGCAAATGCGGCCTGCGTAATAATAATATGCCGCCTCCTCTCCCGCACAAGTCTCCGACTTCTGGGCTAATTCTCGTAGTTAGAATGAGGAGTAGAGATATTATTATTATTATTATTATTATTATTATTATTATTATTATTATTATTATTATTATTATTATTATTATTATTATTATTATTATTATTATTATTATTATTATTATTATTATTATTATTATTATTATTATTATTATTATTATTATTATTATTATTATTATTATTATTATTATTATTATTATTATTATTATTATTATTATTATTATTATTATTATTATTATTATTATTATTATTATTATTATTATTATTATTATTATTATTATTATTATTATTATTATTATTATTATTATTATTATTATTATTATTATTATTATTATTATTATTATTATTATTATTATTATTATTATTATTATTATTATTATTATTATTATTATTATTATTATTATTATTATTATTATTATTATTATTATTATTATTATTATTATTATTATTATTATTATTATTATTATTATTATTATTATTATTATTATTATTATTATTATTATTATTATTATTATTATTATTATTATTATTATTATTATTATTATTATTATTATTATTATTATTATTATTATTATTATTATTATTATTATTATTATTATTATTATTATTATTATTATTATTATTATTATTATTATTATTATTATTATTATTATTATTATTATTATTATTATTATTATTATTATTATTATTATTATTATTATTATTATTATTATTATTATTATTATTATTATTATTATTATTATTATTATTATTATTATTATTATTATTATTATTATTATTATTATTATTATTATTATTATTATTATTATTATTATTATTATTATTATTATTATTATTATTATTATTATTATTATTATTATTATTATTATTATTATTATTATTATTATTATTATTATTATTATTATTATTATTATTATTATTATTATTATTATTATTATTATTATTATTATTATTATTATTATTATTATTATTATTATTATTATTATTATTATTATTATTATTATTATTATTATTATTATTATTATTATTATTATTATTATTATTATTATTATTATTATTATTATTATTATTATTATTATTATTATTATTATTATTATTATTATTATTATTATTATTATTATTATTATTATTATTATTATTATTATTATTATTATTATTATTATTATTATTATTATTATTATTATTATTATTATTATTATTATTATTATTATTATTATTATTATTATTATTATTATTATTATTATTATTATTATTATTATTATTATTATTATTATTATTATTATTATTATTATTATTATTATTATTATTATTATTATTATTATTATTATTATTATTATTATTATTATTATTATTATTATTATTATTATTATTACTTTTAGATCTGTAGTAAATGTCTGTAGAAATAATTAATTTAATATTTATTTTTTGTTACGTTTTTAAATAGTTGGGTGTATGAAGTAGGTAATAATCCAAATTGTATCTTCCGGCTTTATTATTTGTTAATTGTACGTGAAATGTGAAAATATATTTTTATACAAAATAAAATTTATGTAAAATTGATTTTATTGAAATTTATTTTCTGTAGACTATAACGAAACAGTGCAAACCAGAATTACCGGTAGATACTATGTTCATCCACATGTACAGGGTGTCTCAAACTCGATAGTATGGGCCTACTGTGAGGATACAAAAAATTTAAATAAAATTTGGGACACGTGGTGTTAAATGGGATGAAGTAAGCTCCATTTTCAATCGAAACTATTATCTTTGGGATTTGACAGAAACGACTAATGACGTCATCAATTTTATATTTTCCAGAAACACCAACATTTTTTTTCCTATTAAAAAGCTCTATTTTTTCTAATAAACTTTTATTAGAGACATTTTTCTATATTCTCGTTTAAAAGTTGTAAGTGATTCCTAAAGAGTCTCAAAAGAAATACCACCTAAAAATCACATTAGCTGTGGAAGGATCAAGTAAGTAAATAATTGACGCCACGTATCCCAAATTTTATTTAAATTTCTTGTATCCTCACAGTAGGCCCATACTATCGAGTTTGAGACACCCTGTACACACACGTAATAAACTAGTGGAAAAAATTAAGGAATCAAAAAAAATCTAAATTTTCGGCGATTTTTCAAATGGCTGTATCTTTGATAAAAGTGGTCGTATTGTAGTAAAAAAAAGCAATTTGAAGTTTGAAGTTTCTAATTTTTGGATCTTAACAAAAAAAAAATTTTCAAGGAACACGTAACGCGCAATCTTAATGAATATCATGAAAAAAATTTTTTTAATTTTTTTTCTCTTATTTTTGGTGTCGGACTTGAAAAAAATTTTTCCAACTTAACCACCTTATGGATTAGATAGGTTGTTCATTTAGCTTCAATTTCTTTTTTTTTTTGGTCTCGATACGACCATTTCTTGCTAAGCTATCGGAATTTGAATGAAAATGGATCATTTTCTCTTTGTTCATCGGTGGGTTTCAAACTTGAATGAATTCTCTACAAGGTCCTGGCACGGTTTTTTAGAAAAAAAATTTTTATCCTTAACATGACTGAAAAATCGTAAGCAAAAATAGGACTTTTAGGGGTCTTCTAGAAAATCACGTGCCACATTGAGAATATTGGGAAAATGACTAATGTTAAGTGTGCCATTTACAGGTCATTGTACCCCTAAAAGCCCTACAGAGTTTCAATTCGATCCATCAAGCCGTTTTTTTGTTTCATTCGATTGAATTTTTTAAAAAATTAAAGGATCACGTTTTTTTGCTGTCACGAACGCGGTGGCTTCCGGACCCGTTTGGTGATGGTGACGTGGTTGGGGGTATCCCTAAGAATCCCCAGGACTCGCTGGATGCGTGCAGGAAGCGTTTCTGACCGGCCGCGGCTGCTTCTGCGGATGTCGGGTTCGGCTCGCGTTGTGAAACGATAGGTGTAGGGTTCCCCTTAATTAACAGAGGCAACCAGCTGGCGGCTGGTTGGCTCTGCTGGGGGTTGGCCGACGTCCCTGGCCTCTCGTGGGGACGTGGCTGCTGAGTCCTCTTGGTGGGCGGCGGAGAAATAGCGACCATCCTTACTGGACGTCGCTTGCGCCTTATATCAAGGTGTCCGGGAAAATGCTGGGCCGGTCGTTTGGTTGGACCGCCTACAGCGAGTGGTGGCTGGCTCGGGGTTTGGTCTCTGCATGTGGCCTAGCATGGCTAGGGCCTGGTGTCGCCTCAGGGTAGGCTATCAGTGGACATGGAGGGCGGTCGTCGTCCAGACGTTGGACCCGTCCATGGTCCGTAGGTTGCCGTCCTGGTTGGCTGGTTGGTTTTATTAGCGGGCCGGGGTGGAGACCGTTCTGGTCTTGGGCCTCGGTATGAGGTAGTCGTGGCTCTGTTGGCCGGTCGAGGTGTGGACCGTCCTGGTCCTGAGTCCCGACTTGGGGTGCCGCTGGCTCTATTAGCCGGCCGGGGTGCAGGTTATCCAGACCTTGGTCCTCGGCTTCTGCGGCTTTCGGTGGTGGCATCTCGTCTTCCTCATCCGAGGAGACGTCATCATGGACTGGATTGCCCGGTGGTGCTGGACTTGTTGGTCGAAAAGGAGGGTCACGGTTTGGGTGCCCTGACTGGTGACGGTAGTGTTACCGCAGGCAAGTTGCACCTGGGTAACATGATCGCCCTGGGTGGCTGTTGGTTGGACAAGATCGGCTCG
>NW_019416426.1:1156135-1162958 GCF_000390285.2 Anoplophora glabripennis | reverse complement strand
TTCACATCTACATTCATTCATCAAACAGTACAAATAAGTCTACGTTCACGTCTACGTACAATTAACCAGTCAGTGCCAACCAGTCGACAACCATACATCCACATTCACACATACGTGTGAAACCCAGTTCATACGTCCAGTCACGCCGAAGCTACACCAGTGTTTCGTCGATCGTTCGATTACCCGAAATTCGTATTCTCGTAAAAAACTAGTGCTTTATTCCTAACACCTTTTCCTGAATACTTAAATTCACCCTAACTTCCCAAACAGTGAAGTGTGCAGTGCAAACTAAGCCAATTTAGGATTAACATCACGACATCGAGACCACTACAGCCGACTCCAAGCCAGGAAGCAGCCCTACAGCCTTCAAAAGATAAGTGAACCTTTTTCTTTGTCCGAATCATCTGAGAGGTTGCGCGTTGTTATCTGAAAAACTAAAGTCACATTCATTAATATTTAATAGTAAAAGTAAATTCATCATTAACTGTTATTCACATTCCTTGCTATCTTGTTTTGACTACTCTTTACATAACTTGCTATTTTGGTAAAATCACTATTCATATTAATTGCTATTTACAGTCAATATCTCACCGTATACTCTTATAGTTAACCTATTCACAGTCAGGTTCATACCCGAACTCCATACCAACCAATCAGACAGCATTCGAGCTTCGTGCTTGTTGTATTTGTATATATGTACTTGTATTGTTAAACATAGTCTCAGGCCGGTGCAACCTTTAGTGATATACGAGGTACAGTTAAAAATTCTTTACACAGTTAAATTTTTTTGTAACAGTTAATCTTTCAAGCATAATTTTCTGCCAAAGGCAGATGGCGCCCAAACCGTTCGAGCATAGTCAAATTATTAAATTACTCAACCAGTAATCACACTGCTCCTCGTATATCGTTAAAAAACCAACCCCCGAAACCAGAACCAATATCATCGGCGGTTATTTAATAAATAGCGGTCGGACTGCGGACTGGACGTCGAGTGCGCCGCAACCTACTGTCCAAAAAGGCCCCTGGCAGGAAATCACGGGGCGCAATGTTGGATTTTTCTTGGGTCCCGTGACATTGCCTTTAAATGCTCATAATCTGTATAAAAAATGAAAAAAACATTTTTTTCCTGATTTTTTTTTCATTCTTATTGCAGAAAGCGTTTGAAATTATGAAAAAAAAAAATTCGAAAAAATTTTTTTTACCGATTTTCAGATATTTCGCAAAACCGCCGGCATTAGCGTTACCCAAAGCGTAGCACGTGGAGGTTGCACGGTCGGATTTACGCTTCTTTTACACACGTGCGAAAAGCGTTTGAAGTTATGACCAAAAAAAAAATTGTTGAAAACTTTTTTTGAAAAATTTTTTCGTTGGATTCACTCCAGAAAATTTATCTCAGTAATCCCCAAGCATTTTCGACACGATTCCCCTCCTTCATTTCGTGATTATGCTGACCGAATTTAAATTAAATTTAAAAAAGTTGATACCCCTAACCTAGGGGACCGCCTAGCCGGGTGTATTGGCCGGCGGATTTCGATCTGCCGAGTCAAGCATCACGGACGTGGGCTGGAATTTGGATGTGTGACCTAAGGTAGGCTCCGGGACGTGGCTGTTGCAGCCTACCAAGAGACCTGGGTCGCCCAACATTTGCCGCACGCGTGTGGTCCCTGATAAATGGTAATGAGAGCAGAGCAAGAAATATCTGTAACTCAAAACCATGCTATCATACATAAACTGTACGAGACTTTGCCACCAAGCCACCCGTGTAGTAAATAGGATGGTTTGAAGAAAAGTACTCGAGTAATGAAGGAGGGTGAACAAGGGGCCTAATAAGGCCTAAGTGCCGTGGTGGAAGACAATTCCACCACCCCTCCGGCATACATACATACATACATACATACATACATACATACATACATACATACATACATACATACATACATACATGCATACATACCCCTAACCGAATATTGACCTCGATCTACACCCGTTTCAAAGATTATTGCTGCGATACTTCTGAATTCATAAAACGCTTTTTCCGAATTTACAGAACACTAAAACAAAGTTTTTTTCAACCCACCTTTTTTCAGTAGAAAAAAAATTGAAATAAAAATTTTTTTTCATAATTTCAAAATTTTTAAAAATTCAATCGAATGAAACAAAAAAACGGCTTGATGGATCGAATTGAAACTCTGTAGGACTTTTAGGGGTACAATGACCGGTAAAATGCACACTTAACATTAGTCATTTCCCAATATTCTCAATGTGGCACGTGATTTTCTAGAAGACCCCTAAAAGTCCTATTTTTGACGATTTTTCAGTCATGTTAAGAATAAAAAAAATGTTTTCTAAAAAACCGTGCCAGGATCTTGTAGAGAATTCATTCAAGTTTCTGAAACCCACCGTCGATTTTCTGTGCAACCATTGGTTTTTGAGATATCGATGAACAAAGAGAAAATGATCCATTTTCAATCAAAGTCCAATAGCTCAGCGAGAAATGGTCGTATCGAGACCAAAAAAAAAAAGAGAAATTGAAGCTAAATGAACAACCATCTAATCCATAAGGTGGTTAAGTTGGAAAAATTTTTTTCAAGTCCGTACACCAAAAATAAGATCGAAAAAATTTCTAAAAATTTTTTTTCATGATATTCATTAAGATTGCGCGATACGTGTTACTTGAAAAAATTTTTTTTTGCAAGATCCAAAAATTAGACACTTCAAGCTTCAAATTGCTTTTTTTTACTCCAATACGACCATTTTTATCAAAGATACAGCCATTTGAAAAATCGCCAAAAATTTAGATTTTTTTTATCCCTTAATTTTTTCCACTGATGTATACAAAAATGTTAAAGTGGCTTGACAGGTTAGACCGGTTTCAAATATGCTAATACTTAAAATCGGTTTTACCGGTTAAACTAATCAACATGCTAGTGGTATAATTTTATCAGTTTTCCCAAGAGTATAAATACTAGCTGTCTAGATATTTATATTTAGTTATTTCAAAGTAGTTCGAAATGTATTGTCGCGCCTGTAATAAAAAGTTTTCTTCAAAGTACCACTTGGCCCGCCATATTAGAGAAAGTTGCCCATACCGTAATGAAGAGCCACATCCTCTTAAAAAAATAAAAATTGATGAATCTGGAGCTAGTACTTCTAACTCAACTCACTCTATTACTACCTCACATTCTATTGATGATATAGAGTGTCCTATGTGTAATGAACAGGTGCCTACAAATTGTTTTGTGGGCCACATGCGACGTAACTCACATAGAACTGTTATGTCATCCACTGATGAAGGAGTTGAACAACTGCATAATCCGATGAGGTTTAGAATAGCCAGTTACCGTTTCTCAAGTAAACACCACCACATCGATCCTTCAGAATTTTTCACAGAAATTTATCCTAAAGTACTTTCCGGTCGCTTCAAAATACCTTTCAAAATGGTGCGCTTTGAAAGTAAATTTCGAATTGTTTGCTGCATATATAATACCTGGCAAAGACATGTTCGATCTCAAATCTTTTAACATTGAAAATCAAATTATAACAATTTCATCTGATTTATCTAAATTATATGAAGAATTAATTAAAATTATAATTATAAAAATGTCTGAATTTCAAGTGCGTGGTTCAGGATGGTCTTTGCAACAAATTATGTTCTTAGCAGTCAACATTAACAAATACAATCCACTAAGAGCTTCTTCATACATTAAACTGCCAAAGGAAATTGAACGCAAGAGAGCTGTTATAACTATTCACAATCAAGACAACAAGTGCTTCGCTTGGGCGGTGAATGCTGCATTATTTCCTGCATCTGTACATCCAGAAAGAATTTCATCCTATCCACATTTTTCTACAGCACTGAATTTTGATGGTTTGGAATTCCCCTTGAAGCTGAAAGATATTCCAGTGTTTGAAAAACTAAATAATGTGTCCGTTAATGTGTTTGGTATTAATAGTTTATTTAAAAATGGTAAGACTGTTTATGAAATTGTAGGACCGTATTATTTCACTAAATCTCGTAGAAACATTCATATAAATTTACTACTGGTAACTGATGATAGCGGAAATAGTCATTATTGTTACATTAAAAATTTAGCTAGGTTAGTGTCTGCACAAAAATCGTGCCACAATGGTAGACCGTACATATGTGATGGCTGCCTACAATTCTTTAGAACTTCTGAACATCTGGAATCACATCAGACTCACGACTGTAATTTTCTTTGTACAAAATTACCAACCACTGATATTAAAGTTAACAAATTCGGTGAGTCGCTTCCGAAAAATTTACTTAAATTTACTAATTTCGAGAAGCAGCTTATTGTTCCTTTTGTAATATATGCTGACTTTGAAAGTATTTTGAAACCGATTCAAAATGCGCAGCCATCTGATGAATCTTCGTTCACAGTAAAGACATATGAACATGATCCGTATTCATTTTGTTTTTACGTAAAATGTAATTTTGATAACTCTTTATCGGAACTGGTATCTTACCGTGGTGTAAATGTAGCCGAAACATTTATACAAAAACTAGAAGAAGTTGCAATTAAATTGTATAACGAATATTTCAAAATTGTTAAACCCATGTTACCACTTTCTGATTCTGAACAAGAAATATTTGATTCAGCCATGTACTGCCATATCTGTAATCGTCCTTTTGATGACCTTCAAGTCAAGGTCAGAGATCACTGCCATCTAACGGGAATTTTCCGTAACGCCGCTCACGTTAATTGTAATTTAAACTACAAGGTACCAAAATTCATTCCGGTAGTACTACATAACTTGAGTAATTACGACTCTCATTTATTTATAAAAAAGTTGGCTTTAAATCAAGAAAAGATTGATGTTATTGCTCAAAATAAAGAAAAATATATTTCATTCTCAAAAAAAATTTTTGTTGGGGAGAGTGGTGAGAGAGGAAATGATGTTTATATTACATTAAAATTTATAGATTCCTTTCGCTTTTTACCTTCATCTTTAGACAAATTAAGCCAAACACTTGAATCTTATCAATGTGTAGAAATTCAAAAATATATTCCCGATCAACACAAATTTGAATTAATACGTCGAAAAGGTGTTTTCCCATATTCATATATAGATTGTATTTCGAGGCTTGACGATACAGAGTTACCTTTAAAGGAAAACTTTTTTGATATTTTACACGGTGAAAATATTTCTGATGAAGACTATAATCGAGCAATTTAGTCATCTAGTATCAAAACCCCTTAAATCCGTTTTTGATGAAAAATGAGACATACGCTTCAAAATATTCATACTAAAATTCCCTATTGATGTGTTCATTCGAATGATTGCAAAAGTCACCTAACATAATATTAGGATAACATTTATGATGATATCAAAAGTAATATTTCTTGGTTCGATACCTCCAATTATAAAGATACCAATATTCAGAACATGCCTAGAAATCAATCTCTTGTCGGAAAAATGAAAGATGAATACGCTGGTACGCTGTTATATATATGTAAACATTTATTGTTTGTATTTAAAAGCAATGGAATGCGAGAAAAAGGGTCCAGTTTTTTGTACCGACACTATCGCTTCCTTGCTAGCCACCAGTACAGTATGTAGTAGGCTTTTGAACAATAAACGGGGTTTAATATAAACTAATCACGAGTTTTGTTTCTAAAGTTGTTTTTGGCTATTCACATTAATACCAAAACATAACATACGACAATTAAAAGTTTTTACCTACGACCACTACTGTAAATACTTAAAAACACACCGTCTACGATCAATGTAAAATTCCTAAAATCGTACGATTTTTTTACCAAGCTGTGCGATTTTTTTACCGTACGTAATAGGAATCTGACATTGATCGCAGACGGTGTGTTTTTCTACAGTAGTGGTCGTAGGTAAAGTATAGTACGTAATACGTGGTGTAATGCAATTACGCATTCATAGAATTACGCACTCGCCGCTACGCAGCGTCCTGGGTAACTTTTCCATTCGTGCGTAAAATGCTTTTTACAACACTTATTACGTAATATACTATTACGGCACGGGAGCAAAGGCGTATTGTGTTGAACTGAGTGACGGTGAAACAAAAAGCGAATCTCTAAAAGCGTCATTAATAAGGATCTACATATTCTAGATTATAAAAAAATTGTAGAAAGTGGCGGGTCAGTTTATCGAAAGTTGTATATATTCAGATCTCATTTACATACGATGTACACTGAATTAAAAAATAAAGTTGCTTTATCTTCCTATGATGATAAAATATATGTTATTCCGGGACAAATCAAAACGTTGGCATGGGGTCATAAAAAAGTACTATCGAAGTCGGAAAGGAATTTACAAGAATTAATAAAATTAGGTGAGGAAATAATCAGAGAATGTGAGTCTGATGAATTGAACAATTATTATGTAAATAATTTTGATTTGAATATTTTGTAATATGTATTTGTCAATTTATGTTTGTTTATATGTTTTGTATAGTGAAATAAAATTTATAATAAATATATTTGTATAATTTTATTTATTTTTACATTTTAACTTAACCTATTCTATAAATATCAACATTAGTGCAAAACAGACATGTCCGTTTTGGAATAACATTATATACTCTATGAGTACAATGATGACAAATAAAATATGTTGGTAAATTTTCTTTTGAAGTTACATAATGATAATTTATGTGATAATGGTTTTTTCCATCCGATCCATCGTAGCATTTATAGCAGAATCTATAAACAACATCTTCATTTATATAAAAAACATAAGCTGCGTTGACACAAAATATTTCATTAGCTAACTCCTGACCATTTATTCGAAGTGCTCGACAAATTCCTTTTAATTGATTTGTTTCTAT
>NW_019416426.1:1151444-1155572 GCF_000390285.2 Anoplophora glabripennis | reverse complement strand
TAGTAGATAAACTAAGTGCATTCTGGCTCAATTTGCATAAATTAGGTATGAAAATGGATGTTCTAGTAGATTTCCTGGAAGAGGGTTTTTTGTTGGATTTTGGGGATGTTAGAAAAATAGGTTTGTGGTTTGAGTTAGCCGAAAAGGATGATCCCTAACTCGTCTTCATTATTTGGCCCACTCTGTATAGGGTCCAGGTGTGCCGACACGCCTTCGCCATTCCCAGCCGCGAGCGTATAATGACGTAGAAGTGCGTGTTGTGAATGGTATTCCTTTCACTTAGTCTGCGTTGTTCATTCTGGCTCATGTGTCTAAATTTGGGTTGAAAATGGATGCCCCGGCAGATGCGCGCGAGAGAGTCTTCTCCAGTTTGGAGATCTCAAAAATAGATTTTTGTTTTGGATTAGTTGAAAAAGAATTCTTCACCAACTCGCCTTCATTTTGACTCACCCTGTATAGAGTGCATTTCATTTCCATTCCTATCCGCGGCAGTCAACGGAGACTCATCGCATTCTCGTTTACTGCGAGTTAGGTCGACCTTACCTTGATGGTCTAAAAACTCGATCCGTTTGCGGTGAAGTTAGAGGCCACCTGCTAACCTTTACATATGAAAATATTATGTATGTTCATAAAAATGGGTTATTAAAAAACTATATATAGAAAGAAGAAATTTTGACTTTAATGTACAGTGCTTTCGAAAGTGTAGTTAATTAATATAATATACAGTGATAATGAACAAATAGACCGAGTTCTCGCTCAATTTGCATAATTTAGGGGTGAAGAATAGGTTCTAAGCAGATTCCCGCGAAGAGGAATTCTTAGATTTTGAAGGTTCCCTTTAGAAAAATGCCGTCCTGGTAACCTCTGGCTAGAACATAAATATTTTTAAAATTACTTCAGGTAATATACAGGGTGTTAATTAAATATGCACAATAAATTCAATAAACGATTGTTTGAGTGATTTTAAAACAAAAAGTTCATATAAACATTGGTCCGCTGATGCTTCGTTTTGAAGATACAGGGTGTTAAACTGTTATAAAAAAATTGGTATTTCGTAAATATCTTAAATATCCTTTACCCTGTATAGTAGCAACTAACCCTAATTTAGATTTTTCTTATATGTGTAAAATGTAAAAAGTAACTGACATTGCCAAAACAATTCTGTAATTATGAAAACTAAGTATGTCTTTAGAGCAGTTCATTACCGCAAATCGGATTTTGCGGAATCTAGTTATTGATCTAAATATAATAATTTTTCGTTCACATATGGTTATTGTTTAAATATCTCTAACTGCAGGGGGTAGAAGGTATTATTTTACTCCTCTGTGTCCGTTTAAATATAGTGTAGCAGGCTTGATTTTTCTAATATACAGTTTGAATGAAAAAATTATGTTATTTAGATAATTAATTTAGTAATAATTATTTATTCAATAATCTATTGGAGCATTAATAGTTTTAGAAAATTATTTTATTATGGACTTAAAGCAATTTTAATGTTTTTACTAAAAATTGAACAGTTGTCTTGAAATACAGTGATAATGAAATAATTATGTTACTTAGATAATTATTTTAGAAATGATTATACATATATTATTATCTTCTACACAGTGAGCAAGTAAAGGCTCACATTTTTCGTTCACATATGGTTATTGTTTAATATCTCTAAAGATTGTAATGATGGTCCTAATGTTAGATTGGTTAACTGCGAATATTGCAATAGGAAAGATAGAGTGAATCCAGAAAAATGTTTGGAAGTACAATATTGTAAATTCGACCAATATCATCAAGAACTAATTTTTCATCAAATATTAATATTCCTGTAAACAACAACTTTTCTCGCATTTGTTTAAATTACATAAGCCTATTAGTTTATTAAAACATATATCTTTGGAACAATCATTGTAAGTAATGTAAAGTATAATATTGTTATAAAAGTTCTTAAAATCCACGCACTACAGAAAATCTAACCTATATTCAATTTTTTTCATTTTATTTTATTTTTTTCGCCATTTTGGACACATTGATATGTATATATGGTAAGTCATGTTTGTAAATATATATTAAAAGTAACCTACATTCACATCACAGCATAAAAAATATAAAATTTGTACTTGCATTATGAGAAGGTTAAAATACTTACATTTATAAGGAACTAAATTAAATGTAGATACAACTTAAACTTCTAATACAGAAATAGTAATAACAATATGTATCTATTATATAAAATCCTATTATAGTCACTCAACTATTATTTTCAAATTTGAGATATTCTAACCATAGGCGCCGACTTCTCGGGTGCCCCGGGACTCAAACACCCGACAAAAGTATTTGTCGGGTGCGGAGCNGCTGGGCCAAAAAGAGGCGGGGCCAAGTGGTGGGAGAAAAGTAGTGGGAGGGGCGGATTAGAACTCTCCGTCTTCTGATTGGCTGGACCAAAAAAAAGTGGTGGTGGGGTAAAATGGGGTGGGGGGGTGGATTAGAACTCTCCGTCTTCTGATTGGCTGGGCCAAAAAAAAGTGGTGGGGGGGTAAAATGGGGTGGGGGGGTGGATTAGAACTCTCCAACTTACCCTACTCGCCGAACTCGATGGACGCTGGCCATCGAGTTCGTGACGTCACTTCCTGATCCAGAAACCGCCTCATATATCTACTAGTGTAATATTTTCTCCTTTACGTCTTCTTTCGTGTTCGGTTGATTTTAATGACTGGTTGAAGTAAGAGTCGAAGATGAAGTCTATCCTTTTTGTATTATGCGTAGAAGTTTTTTGTAATACATAGAAGCAAATTTTATCCGCCAAATTTGTAAGTGTTGTAAAAACCAAAAATCTCCGTGGATATACGATTCACCCAAACCAAAACAAATACCGCCTAGTCTAATATATTTCCTGCCATTATTAATTTATTTTAAATATGTATACATTAAACAGAACACCGATTCAACACCAGTTTTTTATGCATTACATAGTGGCAATTTTTTTTTATTCCAATCTTACCTAGAGCCATCTACACACGAATTACTATACCCTTTGTGTAATAACAGTATAGTAGAGACCGCCTAGACCTACAATGAGTTCTTTAGCACAAATTTCAGAAATATTAATAAGGATACAACCGATAGATGTTCACACTATCTTTCGTATCATTTTATTAGTACTATACAATGATAATAGGTACACAAAAACATCACAGGTTTAAAAACGGAAAATTGTGCAAATATAAAAATTTTTAAAATTCATAACTACGGCAGACTACAGCCGAAATCAAACAAAATGAACAATGTCGCCTGTCTTTTAGGTACGAATATCAGATAAGGAGGAAAAAAGTGAAAAAATATTAAAGTTTTTCCCTTAATACTTGTGCGGAGAACGGGGAAACTCTACCAAATATTTTTAAACTGTTAATTAGTTAGATTATTGAACAAAAAAATAACAACAAAGGTCACATACCACTATACAGGCTGTCGCCTGAAAGACTGTCTCTGTTATTAAAATATTGATTTAAGCGTAATTTATACTTTTTTATTAAATCAATATTTTAATAACAGGGACAGTCTTTCAGGCGACATCCTGTATAGTGGTATGTGACCTTTGTTGTTATTTTTGTTCAATAATCTAACTAATTAACAGTTTAAAAATTTTTTGGTACAGTTTCCCCGTTCTCCGCATAAGCATTAAGGGAACAAAAACTTTAATATTTTTTCACTTTTTTCCTCCTTATCGTACCTAAAAGACAGGCGACATTGTTCATTTTGTTTGATTTCGGCTCTAGTCTGCCGTAGTTATGAATTTTAAAAATTTTTATATTTGTACAATTTTCCGTTTTTAAACCTGTGATGTTTTTAATTATTTGTAATAACGACCTATGTCTGCGGTAGGTGTACCTATTATATTGGCTAACTTCAATGTAATTCTCGCATAGTAAGTAATTTTTAATTGACTACTTTATAAGAAAATTTTAACTTGTATCCTATTTACTTTTTTCCTGATGAAGAAACTAAATACAGTTTCGAAAGCTTGAACATTTAAAAGAGTAACTTTTTTTATCCTTGGCTGCATCCCCGTCTAAGAAAGAAATTTGGTTTATATATATATATATATAATTGCACCAATTAACAGCTGATATATATATA
>NW_019416426.1:1139691-1147615 GCF_000390285.2 Anoplophora glabripennis | reverse complement strand
ATATATATGTATATATAAACCAGTGATGTATTTGGGATTGCAGTCAACAGTGCTAAGGGCTAATATAATAAGAACACTCTGTGTTGTTGTCAAGCTTTTGGAAATGTTTATTTTCTTTCTCGAGACATCTATAAAAATTGACAAAAATGCTTAGAATAATAAGTTATAAAAGCTTATTATATACTTACAAACGTGAGATTATAATATAAAAACCATCACAAACGAGAGATACAAGAACATTGTTGTTAAAATTTTATGAACTTCACTAGATTAAAAAGAATTGTAACTATAGTCAATCTAGTGAAGTTCATAAAATTTTAACAACAATGTTCTTGTATCTCTCGTTTTTGATGGTTTTTATATTATAATCTCACATTTGTAAGTATATAATAAGCTTTTATAACTTATTATTCTAAGCATTTTTATCATTTTTTATAAATGTCTTGAGAAAGGAAATAAACATTTCCGAAAGCTTGACAACACAGAGTGTTCTTATTATATTAGCCCTTAGCACTGTTGACTGCAATCCCAAATACATCACTGTTTTTTTTCTTAACTAGTCAGTCAAGACTACCCTTCCTGCTCTTTATNAATAATTCTTTGTTAATGACATACATTATACTTCAGTTATTATCTAAAGAGTGGTAGGAAGTGAAAATGGTAGGTATTTTAATGTTATAGTATAAAAGTGGAGGGAGGGCGGATTAGAACTCTCCGTCTTTTAATTGGCTGGGTAAAAAGGAAGCAAGGGACCAAGTGGTGGGAGAAAAGTAGTGGGAGGGGCGGATTAGAACTCTCCGTCTTCTTATAGGCTGGGCCAAAATGAGTCGGGGCCAAGTGGTGGGAGAAAAGTAGTGGGAGGGGCGGATTAGAACTCTCCGTCTTCTTATAGGCTGGGCCAAAAAGAGGCGGGGCCAAGTGGTGGGAAAAAAGTAGTGGGAGGGGCGGATTAGAACTCTCCGTCTTCTGATTGGCTGGGCCAAAAAAAAAGTGGTGGGGGGGTAAAATGGGGTGGGGGGTGGATTAGAACTCTCCAACTTACCCTACTTACATTCATTATCTAAATCTACGACAAATCTACAAATTCAAGTGCAACTTTAATCACCAGTGCGTGAACGAACCGAATACGTTACAGTTTATTTCTAAATACGAGCTTTTTGTCTTTTTTATTTGCTTTTAGTTAATGAAGTAATGACTCATTCAATTAATTAGTTCTTTAAATCATTCTCGTACTCAACAAACAGTTAAAAGTGAACTTTAATCAACATTCTACGTACATTTCAATAAACAGATACATTCTGTACATCAACTACGATATCCAGCATCTTTACAAACCTACAAATCAAATAATCTTTGTTAAATTCATTCACGACATTACAACGTACAACATACGACCATTCTACGAAAGTACTACGTCACGCTCTCATGTAAATAGCGTCCTTCTTCTGTCTCCTAAATTTGAGAATCAGTGTGTTAAAACCATAAATACAGTGTTTCATTCCTACAATCCTTGTTGTCCTTTCCTAAGTGAAGTGAAGTGCAAAAACTTGGATTTTACGAAACGTCGCTGTACTACAAGCTACCAGATTCAACCCGAGATCAGAGTCCAGCCTACAAGACAAGCCGACACAAGGTAAGTGGTCTTACTTGTCAGTTTTTCTTCTAAATTTTCTTGTATAACTTTACCGTATTTTCATATTTTGTATCCCGCAAATCTCTACTTTCGTTCTAGGCACACATTATTTTGATATCCAAGATATCATGGCGCCCTGACATTTATAAACATTCATAAACATTCTAATTATTACATCTATAACAACTTTCATAAACCCTTTTTACATTTTACATTGATACTTTGAATTTCACCTAACTTTAACGTTAACTTGTATTTTTTCAACTTAAATCTACTTTTTTGACAAAGAATAGCTAGAATAGCTTTAGTAATTTTTTCTTGATTTGGGATAAATTTCGAGATAGAGTTTCAAGCTAGCCGAAGCAAACAACCCCCCCCCCCCTTATTAACATGGCGCCCAACGTGGGNTCCTTCTTCTGTCTCCTAAATTTGAGAATCAGTGTGTTAAAACCATAAATACAGTGTTTCATTCCTACAATCCTTGTTGTCCTTTCCTAAGTGAAGTGAAGTGCAAAAACTTGGATTTTACGAAACGTCGCTGTACTACAAGCTACCAGATTCAACCCGAGATCAGAGTCCAGCCTACAAGACAAGCCGACACAAGGTAAGTGGTCTTACTTGTCAGTTTTTCTTCTAAATTTTCTTGTATAACTTTACCGTATTTTCATATTTTGTATCCCGCAAATCTCTACTTTCGTTCTAGGCACACATTATTTTGATATCCAAGATATCATGGCGCCCTGACATTTATAAACATTCATAAACATTCTAATTATTACATCTATAACAACTTTCATAAACCCTTTTTACATTTTACATTGATACTTTGAATTTCACCTAACTTTAACGTTAACTTGTATTTTTTCAACTTATATCTACTTTTTTGACAAAGAATAGCTAGAATAGCTTTAGTAATTTTTTCTTGATTTGGGATAAATTTCGAGATAGAGTTTCAAGCTAGCCGAAGCAAACAACCCCCCCCCCCCTTATTAACATGGCGCCCAACGTGGGGCTCGAACCCACGAATCTTGTATTAAGTGAAATATAAGTCGAACTCACGTACTCAAATAAACATTTGTCTCACATTTCACACACACATTTCTATACCTAGTTTTGTAAAAGATGTTGCAAGTTGGAGAAGAATATTACATAATTGTAGACAATCTTTCCAGTCAAGAATCTGAGTCGAGTTACGAAAACTTTAAATTAAATCCAAAAACGGAAAATTCCACAAATATTTGCGAAAATATTTCAAATTCTCACACAATTTTAACTTCCACTGTAACCATGAATGACAGGTCAGTCGCTGAAAAAGCTCTTTTCAGAATTACCAGCGAATTTACTAATGTTTTAGCCAATATTATAGATCAATTTTCACGCATAAGAACGGAAAAACGTATTATTCCTCCCACATGTACATTTTCAGGTTTAGATCACGAAGATCCTGAATGGTTTTTAGAAAAACTTAATACATATTTTAGTCAATCACATATCACGGAAGATTCCGAAAAAATTTCATTTTCAGAAAGTTTGTTACGAGGTGAAGCGAAAAGATGGCATGAGTGTAGAAAGTACTCTAGGGACACTTATGTATCTTTCGAAAATAGATTAATCCGCGCGTTCAATTCATTAGAAAAGTTAGCTAGTATTACTGCAAAATTGTACGGTGATATACAGGGCGAGTCAAAATCAGCTACCGCTTTCATAACCAATAATAGAAATTTGTTTGCTAGAATCCAACCAGAATGCTCAGACAGAGTTCAAATTACTGTTATTTACGAAAAACTAAAACCAGAACTTAGATATAGTCTTCTCGGCTCAAAATTTTTAAATTTAGAAGAATTTCAGGATGCTGTCGTCCACGCCGAAAATGACTTGGAAGAAATGTCCGAGTATAACAGACGAAATACTGGGCGAATAACTAATCGAAATCAAAACCGTCAAAATGTTCCTAATTTTCCTATACATATTCATAATAATAATAATCAACCACTTCACCCCACAAAAGTCAACAAATATTTCGCCGAACTATCCAATAAACAATCAAAATTTTAACAATAATAATTCGTCAAATTTTTCACAAATTCCACCAAATTTCCACAATGCTCAACAAAAATTTTCTAATAATCAGCAGAGAAATACACAGTATGTGCAAAATCCTCCTAGCCAATCTCAAAATTTTAATAACCCGCGAAATTTTTCCAAAAATCCACAAATTTTTCAAATAATTCCCAAAATGTTCCAAAAAATTTTCAAAACGTTAATGATCCACAAAGCTCATCACAATCAACAAAGTTTTTCGAATTCCCAACATTTTTCAAATTCACAAAATTGTTCAAAAAATCTTCAAAATCGTTCACAATATCGCGAAAATACCAAACCACGTACACCATGTATCTTCTGTAGGGAATGGCATTTCCACTAGCAGTGTCCGCAAAATCCATTCAGACGAGAGAACGACGATAACGTTAGAATCACTGAACAACCGGAAAATTCCGAAATCCAATTAGAAACCCAGTCAAAAAACTAAATAGCTCGTCGGAATGTGAAAACTTTTCAAAAATTCCAAAACCTAGTTGTAAAAAATCAAATTTTCGATCGCAGTCCGACAAATTTTCCAAAATTTTAGAAAAAATACCTACGTACAATTTAAATTTTTTTTTCACCGAACCTTCGAATCCAAATGAAACTACAAAATATCGAACCAATTCTCGCGTGTTCAATGTCGTTAGCTAAAAATAACTTATCAGAAACTAAACCAATTATTCCTCGTATCGAATTAATATTAGAAAACCGAAAATGTTTAGCTTATTTAGACCCAGGTAATACAAAAAATTTAATCCAAGAGAGCGAAATTTTTCCAGACACTCCTCGAATATCAGGAACTCACGCCTTTTCACTTGCTAGCGGATCAAAACTAATATTGTCAAAAGGTTGCGTACGATTGCATATTAAAATAGGACAAAATATTATCGACGAAGATTTTCATGTCATACAAGATCTTAACGAAACTTTAATAATAGGTGCCCCATTTTTTACTCGAGAGGAAGCAATACTTAACTATCAGCTGAAGTGTATGTATTTTGGTACTCATGGTAGGGAAACTGTATACTGGAAACTCGACGCATTTCAGACTTTAGTAGAAAATTTTCAGTTAGACTCATCCGACGAACAAGTTGAACCAGCATATCGCGAACCGATTCAAAACATTTTACTTAATTTTAAAGAACTTTTTTCAATTCAACCTACTGTTACGAGCTTATTTTTTTGTTCTTCTCTTTTCTTCTCTCATTAATTGAATTTAGAGATTATCATTAAATAATGAATTAAAAAAAAAAGAATTGGAATATTTCAACTACGGATGTTGCTTAACATTAGGTTAAATTTTTAATTAAAGGCTTATTCGCGTAAATATATGAAAAATATTAAAACAATTTGATTTCGAATTAAACGCGGTTTACAGGAAATCGGATCTTTTATTGCGACTCTTTTTTGCTAAACCTTTCCGTGGCCGATTCGTGTTAGCGAGGAGAACATCGTTTTAAGTATTCTGCAGCGTGTGCTCTAGGCACGATAAAAATTATCACAAATTGTGTGTGGATTTAGCTGCTTCTGTGGGCACATTTTGTTGAGATTTATAAATTCTGGTAGTTCCAGTATCAACCTGGTGGTTGGATTTCTGCCCATAAAAATTAAGACGTAAAATACGTACATTTTCTTCCACGAGGCCGCCCTACAACCAAGGTAAGGTTTTGCCTTATTTTCTTCGACGCTATATTTCGACAGCACCTACTTAGACGCATTTATATTTTTAGGCCTTTTTTTTGTGATTGTGTATCCAGCATTTTTTCTCCAGTATTCTTATAACCCTTTGATAGTTAGTGCGCTTCCTACAGTTCTTTTTTTTTGGTTTCGAGGGTCTGCAACCTAGTGTACGATTTCTTCCCCGTGGCTACTTCGATAGACACTGGTAGAGGCTTCCACAGGCTCCTGCATGGTCCTTATCTGCTGCGTTACGTAACACCATCAATGCAACCTGCCTCTAGTACTGCACAAACCAGATAAGCCTAATCTTAAGTTTGCATGCCGTTTAGCCTACTCATTTAGACCCACATATTGCGTCATAACCCGATTTTACAAGCTCTCGCCCCATTTGCTCATTGTTTTACGTGATTTTATTATTTTAGTTTGCTACTGTAATAATTATTTATTAGCTTATTCAATTTTGTTTAAATTTATCTACCGTAATACTTGCCTGGCAGTTGGTAGTCGTTAATTATTACCTACTTATTTTATTATTACTTATTATTACTTATCCGCATATAAAGGTAATTTTGGCAAAATTATTAGTTTTACACTATGTAGTATTTGTACTTATGTAGTATCCCTGCTTTTCTAATTATTGTATGATTTACGTATTAATTAATAATGCATATTGGCTTTATTTTCCAAGTTTGTGTTAAAACTTTCATTGTTGTTTTGATTGAGACTTAAGTGGTAGTTATAAACCTTTTTGCATTTTTTGCTAGGACTGAATAGTACCTATTATTTATTTTGTTCCTATTGCTGTCACACAATCTAAGTAGAGACTAGATATTTATTTAATTTATTATTATTCAACACCATCAAAATTATAAAAACTATATCTAGTGTGAAGATATACCTGTTGCCTATTTTACTTTGTAGATTAGGTACATATTCTAAGCTGGTACATGTACACCGACCCATAGCGCTATCAGAGAGGGTTATATTTATATTTGTGTTTATTTCCTCATTCTATCCTGTTTAAGCATTATTTTGTCTTCACATACCAGTATTTACATTGTACAACTAGGCGAATATCTAACGCTCTACAACCTTATTGTTAATCGTCAACTGATTGTAGATCAGATATGTTACACGCTGCAAATTGAGAGATTAAAGTTGTCGTTTTAATGGTGTATATATTATTAGAGCTCTTATTGGTACCTTTTTCCCGTTTTTTTTTGTAACCACATTTAAGGTATTAGCATCAGTGGCTCCTCTCCAGCCTTCCTGTTTTTTTTTGTAACCACATTTAAGGTACTAGCATCGGGTTGTAAAACGGGTGGCGCCTTTATAAAAGTTTTAAGTAATATCAATCCACTCCCATCTTTGCTGAGCTAGGGCCAACCCTATAACTGGAGAAGAGAACTGATAGTTCTTTTAATTGTAAAACCACCCGTAACGTGGCAAAAATTTGGCGCCCAACTTTTTTAAAATAATTTTGATTACATAGATAAATATATAAGGTGTTTTCGGTAATTTCTTTATAGGGTGCACAAAAGTGTAATAAAATTGCAGAGTAGACATATTTGATAATCAGTTTTCTCTATAATTTTAATTGTGACACAAAAAGTATTATTCAAAAGGGTTATATGTACTTCTGTTTCATTGTATACGGGGTGAACAAAAGTAAGCAGCATATGCTTTCCAGTTATAGCAACTCTTTTCTCAAATTTTAGTAATAATTGTGCGTAAATATAAGAATAAATATTTTTTTAAATCGTTATACAGGGTGATCAACAGAACTCTACGTATACATTTATATAGTGTTCATCTTTCTTTAGTTCTTGTAATAGCAAAAATAAATTTAGTAACCATATAAAATATATGACGAATATAGTTTATATACAGGTTGCACAATAAAAGTGGGCATAATTATTATTGTTACGTAGTAGTCTTTTAGGTTTTGATTTTTTAGGTACTTTGTTCTTTTTATATATATCCAGGTCGTGATACTTATTTACAGGAAAATATACAGGGTGAATCATATATCTTGTGATTGGAAATCAAATGTATTGGTCATTTGAATATTTGGTTTTAAATAAATTATCGATTATCTTGTAGCATGGAGAATCTCAATTTATAACTGAATAATCGTCCGTATTCTTAATTTAAGGAAAGTAAAATTTGATAAATTGATTTTCCTTAAATTTTAGTTGTTAGTTGAATCTATTGGATATACAGGGTGTATCTAAATAACACCGAAAAAATTCAAGGGGCGATTCTCCGATGAAAATTAATAGGGGTCTTTGGTATAAAATTTTTTGAAAAAACCCTCCCCTGAAAAGTTACGCCCCTCCTAAAATTACAAAAAAAAATTGTTTTTCTTTTTTATCTTCCACGTACATCAAGCTAAAGAAACCAAACTTGGTGAACATTATCTGTCAATAAAACTACACTTTTTGAAATTTTTTCAACCCTGAACTATTTTTGTAAGGGGTTGAAATAATCAACCCCTATGACATTTTTTCTTATAATTTTTTTTTC
>NW_019416426.1:1096610-1139215 GCF_000390285.2 Anoplophora glabripennis | reverse complement strand
GTTTTCACTTTCATGGCAATCTTTGACCTGCTTATTATAATTTTTATTTGTCTGATTTTTCGAAGTTTGGCATCACATAAAAAACACTCAATAGACATTTGTCGTTCAAATTTGGTATATGGGTATTTTAATGGGCGTTGAATAGCCTGGTAATGTTATATTTTAAATAAAAAAATGCCTAATACTACTTTCTGGAAAAACGACCCTTTTAAAAAATTGTAGCAGGCACCGCTTTTGTCATATCAATAAGAATATAGAATATTTGTAAAATAATTGGCTATAGCCATAGCCTTCTCACATTTCCAGAGGTGTTATCCTGAAAAACGGGACACAATATATATAACGTGGAAATCTTCTTGAACCTTTTGTCTAATATTAAAATATATTTATTTTCTTGGGAATTGGGTTCTGGTGTGATAGTCGGTTAAAAAAGAGGTAAAAGAAACAGCAGCTATTTCTTTCTTGACGTTTCGTTCCTGATCAGGAACTTTTTCAAAAGACTTTTATTGTTAAAATTGAAATTGTTAATTAAATAAAACCTAAACAACCATTTTCCTTAGACTAAAATTTTTTTAAAAAATATGCATCAGTCATCGTATTGGATAAATTATAACAATATAATATTATTGTGTTTTTTCATTTTAAATTTGAAAAAGGCTTGCATTTTTTTAAAATATCGAAATGTACCAGGAAAATATTTTTAATCGGTACGTGGATACGTTGGAAATGAAAAAAATGTTTTCAATGTACAGCTCTTCAATCGGCTTTCGCAAAAACCTTCTGAGGAGACTCGAATCAACTTGATATGGAGAAATCTTCTACCGTATATTCAAACACAGTTATCACTGCATTCCGTCCATACAATCCGCGAACTCGTAAGGATATGTCGAACTGTTGAAGAAACAGAAATTCGCGTACGACAGTTTTGTCCTCCTCCGACGAACTATCGACAACTATTAGAACCGGAACTTGTATACCGGAGACCAACCGGAAACTCATTCCCTTCTGTTTCAGTTGTGTCTACTGATAGAGATGTTTTAAAATCTTATGAGCTTTGACCTTCATATGCGCAGAAACATAATTCCGACCGTCGTCTAAATTATTCTACATCCTAAAATAAAAACAGTACACCTATTATTCACAGTCTCTCTCGAGCTCTAGCGTAAACAAGCCTTTGATCCGATTACAAATATCATAATAAAATGCCCTATTCTTTATTATTTTAATTTAAACAATAAAAATATATATAACGAACGTTCGCCAGTTGACTTTATTGATGCCCGGGCGCTTTAGTTCATTTGTAGTTGTAATGAGGCACGTGGTCTAATTCTGAGTCAATGTTTTCACAACGTGCTTATTAGAAGAATTATGGGGATACGGCACGCCTTTCGCGCATTTCGCGGCTCATGAGATATTAAAAGATCTCTACGCCGTGTGTTAGTCAACCCGTTCATTCAAATGTAGATCAGATTTCTGCCGTTACTAGTCAAAATCCGAACACTATTTCGTGCTGGAATTGTAAAGGTATCGGGCACCGATTTAGACAATGTGATCAACCTCGTCGTTTCTTTTGCTTTAAATGCGGTTATGATAATGTAACAGTTAGTAAATGTCCCAAGTGTCAAAAAAACTTGCAAGCGGGCCGACAGTAAGCTGTCTGCCGGACCTTTCTATCGACTCGAAATCGGCTGAACATAATGTCATTTTATATTATGTATTCGCGCATGCGAAGGGCGATAAAAGACCTTATTTGAGTGTATCTATTTTTAACAGAACATTCTTGAGCCTGCTAGATAGCGGCTGTACTTCGACTATATTAGGTGCTTCCGGATGGAGTATTTTATGCGGTATATGTTCTTTAAACTCTACGGAAGTAAACACATGCAGCGTGGCAAATGGTCAAACGTGTAATAGCATTGACTATGTTTACCTTCCAATTCGTCTCCGAGACCGTACTAAGGTCATCAAAGTTCTTGTTGTACCTTCAATCCTCCATGAACTTATATTAGGTGTAGACTTTTGGACCTTGATGGGACTCGGCTAATTGTAATGTTGCGGCCATACATCCCATAGATTTGTTAACGGACGCACAGCGATCTACTTTGTCAAAATTGATAGATGGAGCGTTTGAAAAGATGGGTGACAAACTCGGTTGTACCGACTTAGTACAATTAACCATCCGTACCAATTCGCCGCCGATTAAACAACGCTACTATCCGTTATCTCCGGCTCTTCAAAAAGAGGTAAATACCGAATTGGAACGCATGCTAGCGGAAGACATAATAGAACCCTCAAATAATCCGTGGTCGTCCCCCATAGTAATGATCAAGAAACCTGATGGACACTGGCGTTTTTGCGTCGATTATCGCGCATTAAATAAAGTTAGCCTGCCCGACGCGTACCCTTTGCCATATGTGAGTAGTACTTTAGATAAATTGCGAGATGCACGGTATCTCACAAAGTTAGACATCAAATCAGCATACTGGCAAATAAAAGTAGCAGAAGAATCACGACCACTTACGGCATTCACTGTGCCAAATCGAGGATTGTTTCAGTTTAAAAGAATGACTTTTGGTATCCATTCCGCACCGGCAGTTTGGCAGCGACTAATAGATCGCGTTATTGACGTAAATCTCGAAAAATATGTTTTTGTCTATTTAGATGATGTCATTGTGTGTACCCCGACTTTCGTATTAATGTTGAAATTTTACGCGAAGTGTTCGCACGTATTACAAAAGCTGGTTTAACCGTAAATCGTTCAAAATGCAATTTCTGTAAGTCAGAACTCAAGTACTTAGGCTATGTAGTAAATTCTTCCGGGTTGTTAGTCGATCCAGACAAGGTCGAATCGATTTTGCGAATTCCGATACCTCGCAGCGTTACAGATGTTCATCGCAATGTAGGTTTAGCATCTTGGTATCGGAGATTTGTCCCGAATTTTTCAACAATTATTGCTCCGCTCACTTTATTGACACGCAAAAATAAGCCTTTTGTGTGGGACTAGAGTTGTGATAATGCCTTAACGACCATCAAGGAACATTTAATATCAGCGCCCGTATTACCGGCACTCCATGGCTTAGAGCTGTCCCAAAAGATCACCATAGAGAAATTANTGATAATGCCTTAGCGACCATCAAGGAACATTTAATATCAGCGCCCGTATTAGCCTGTCCAAATTTCGATCTTCCATTCACTATTCAAACCGATGCATCCGATTATGGTCTGGGAGCCATACTTTCGCAACATCTAGACGAAGGCGAAAAAGTTATTTGCTATGCTAGTCGATCCTTGACTAAATGCGAGAGAAAGTATAGTACCACCGAAAAGGAATGTCTTGCGGTGTTGTTTGCGATTGAGAAATGGCGTCCGTATATCGAAGGTACGAAATTCACCGTTATCACGGACCACTACAGCCTTAAATGGCTGCACACGATTAAAGATCCCGTGGGAAGGATCGCTAGATAGGCAGTACGCCTACAGTAATACGATTTTGATCTAATCCATCGCTCCGGGAAAGAACATACTGTACCTGATGCACTTTCTCGCGCCGTCCCCGCTGTTGATAGTCTGTCTATAGATAACACAGACAATGGTGAAAATAAATTCCATCAAGCAACCGACAGATGGTATCTAAATTTGTTAAATCTGGTTACCGATAATCCCGAACGCTACCCTCTGTGGATGATTCAAGATAATCAGTTATATAAGAAGTACAAACCTCAGTATCCGGAACTCACCGGCACTCCATGGCTTAGAGCTGTCCCAAAAGATCACCATAGAGAAATTATACGGAACCACCATGACCCACCTCATTGTGGTCATCTTGGTATTTTCAAGACAGCTTCACGTATTTCGGAACAATATTATTGGCCCAAACTCCGAGCAGATGTCGCCAGTTATATAAGAAGATGCGTCACGTGCCTTCAAACGAAGCCTGAACAGAAACGCCCGACAGGACAGATGCTTAGCGCTCAACCGACAGCCGAACGACCCTGGCACTTAGCGAGTATCGATCTTATGGGTCCTCTTCCTAGGTCAAGCTCAGGATATACGTATATTCTTTCTATCCTTGATTGTTTCAGTAAGTTCGTACTCTTTTTCCCTTTGCGCTCCGCCACTACTTCAGCGATTACATGAACGGTGGAAGACCATGTCATTCTTATTTATGGCGCTCCAGAAACTATAATCGCTGATAATGGACCACAATTTCGCAGTAATGCTTTCAAATCCTTGTTAGACAGCTATCAAATAAAACTATCTTTTACGCCCAATTATCATCCACAGGCTAACCCGGTGGAAAGGGTTCATCGTGTAGTAAAAACCATGCTTGCGGCTTATGTTAAAGACAAACTGTAACCGACCTAATAATACATACAGTTGGTCGTTTACAAAACAAATAAGGTGTTCGGCTTCTCTCAACGTTGAGCAAATGAGATTAGTAGGGCGCCAGACAAATTTCTACCACAGAACACCCCAATTTACCTCAAAATTTGTCAAACTCAGATAAAATAAAACGATACCAAAAGTCAATCTATACTAAAGTTTTATTATTTGAGATACTTTTACTGATGATATATTTCATAGATCTAATAGACAATAGACTTAAATAACAAAAATAATTAATGGTAAATCCGCTCGTTAAGAGGAGGAAAAAAAATCAAGCGTAACTAATCTGATTATTCCTAAAGCAGAAATTAAGTTAGGGGAAAACGGATAGAGCGGTATGGACGCAGGAAAATACCAACTATAAATCCGAGTAAGCATATATCAAAGCGTCGCTCGAGCTCAAGCGCATGCGCTAGTCGTCTTTATTTGCAGACGGATGGTAGTAATAACGCCGACTATATAAGCACCTTAATTTCCGCCTATATACAAAAATGTATAGCAGCAAATCGTGTAAAATAAAATATGAAATATTCTTATTTTTTTTATACCTCACGCATTGAGCAAACTTACTGCAATAACTACTGTGCCAATAACACAGCCAATACTTTAAAGTATAACCAAGTTACTACCTAAACACTAGCAGATAAAACCATAAAAAAAACAAAAAATATATAGACATAAATATATATAGATATAGAGAGCAGGAAAAAAAGAAATAACTTGCGGCTACTAAGCTTCCCGGACTCTGATTTAGCTGCACCACCGGTGTTGTCCACTAGATGGAGGGGTCCAATAGTCCACACAAAGAGTACTTCCGCGAGAAACGGTTTCTTTGTTCGTTTGCAGTGGAGTCTGCGGTGCGGTGGAGAATCTTCACCACAACACGTGAAAGTTCGACTTGACTTGAATCCGTCCAAAGAACCCTAGTAATTATTATAAATTAGTAATTAAATTGTGACACAAGACTAGACACATAACTATAAGTAGTATAATCGTATTATTTAACTAAATTATTGAAAAACACATTACTGTAAATTACCAGTTTATGAAATCAATGTGGCAACGCCGCATCACAGTAACAAAGTATAATCAAAAATATGTAGTAACATTGAACTAATTATCCAAACAAACATCACTGAAGCAACAACATCGATGTGAAATCTATATAACACAGTACTCACCCTCGTGAAGGGGTTCCTGATTCACTATTTGCACTGTCAGTGGCAGAATAACAATTGGTTGTACTTCTTCTCGGTGGAGTTACCAGCACTATCACCCGGCACTCATTTAATTTTAACGAAGTGAAGGGGGAGACTTTATCCTGATATCCACAGGTATTTGTTGGATGTTTCAAACAAAAATACTTCTTGTATTCCACGTAACTACTCCAACTAAATATTACGCGAGTTGAAAATCTTAATCCTACAATGAGATGATCCAGAAAATCACCGATTTTCACAACGCGTTCCCCACCAGTCATCAAATCGTACACACGCCTAACCTCTCTGCCTTCCGCGAAAAACAAAGAGCCATTTGACCAAAGCCGTCCCGCGGACACTCGCGACACACGGCGGTAGAGGCTTGATCTTAATCATACTCCACTAGAGTTCTTCTTGGAAATGATAGTACGTCAACTCAAACCAAGAACGGCAACCAATTTAACACGAGGAACATTAAATTACTGAATAAATAAAGTATCAATAAATTTCACGTTACAAAACATTAAAATTGGGACCGCTACCTTCCAAAAGTTGCTTCGGCTATTCGATCTTCTCGGTCCGAGGTTACGAAATTAACTCCGAATTTTATATATTTTGGCCGTGAGGTCCGCTTATCTGACAAACCCGATCAGAGGTTAAACGACACTGCTGGCGGTTCGATTTATGATGACCTTAATGCCGTGTCAAACGCCCTAACAAAAATATTCCAGGATATACGAAAACGTCTTACAAACGCGTATAAGACTTCTAAGAGGATTTATGACTTACGACGTCGTGATGATCGCTTCCAGCTCCGTCAAAATGTATGGAAACGAAATTATCTGCTGTCCGATGCAAGTAAAAAGTTCACGTCAAAACTTGTGCCAAAGTTTTCCGGTCCATTTACCAATACGTGGGTACTTTCTCCGTGGACTTATGAGCTAACCGATTCGACAGGCCGCTGTATTGGAACATGGCACGCGAAAGATCTTAAATCTCAAAAGGAACCTCGTCTTACCAAAGGAATATCCTCTAAAAATTAATACAATCTAGTAGACAAAAATTGATGATACATTGCTCCGGTTAAATTTCCAGGCATGATGTGATACCCAAATAGATTATTTCCTAATGTGGCAGCCCAAACATTTATTTTAAATGAATGCTGATAATGGGTTACCTTCCGAGCATTAGGATTTTCTTCGGCCCACATATCTATTTTTTTTATATTTTTATTTACTATAAAACGGCACTGCGAATACTCAAATGACACAAATTTGAAACTAAAAATACTTGATATTTCTATTAACTGTCAGACTAGTTGTTTTCCCCCACGGCACACTGCAATTAATTTATTTTGCTATGTAATGAAAGTTGAATTTGGGGCACGTTGGGAATGATTGAAATCGATTTTACTGGAAAACGGCACATCCTAGTGAAATTTAACAAGAGGACCTTTTTTATGTTAAATACTTCAAATTTCAATATTTTCGAGTCAGGAACTAGAAAAAATTGACTACAAAAAAGATATGATTATATTTGTCCTTGGGTCCTGCATTTTCTCACGCCCCTGTAGCAAATTTTGAAATGTATTTTATGAGACTTATTAAGCACGTCAAGGTTAATATCTCACCAAAATTTCGTGACTTAATGTCGAGCCGTTTGGATGTTACGCATTAAAAACTGTTTCCGAAGTTACCCCTTTAGGAGAGCGTAGCTCCCTTAGGAGCCGCCACTGACAGAAATTCATTTTTCGATTTGTTTTACAAGCTCAGAAATTTTGAATACTTATTTCAGTTACACCTTGTATATTCGAAAACACTACTACGCCGCAAACTAAACATGTACTTTCCATTCAGAATTTTCCTGTACCACAAACCAAAAAACATCTTCAAAATTTTATTGGAACGTGTAACGGGTCAGGGAATATGTCGAAAACCTTTCCGAACTACTAAAACCGCTTACAGATCTGTTGCATAAAGATCGAAAATTCCGTTGGGACGATTATTGTCAAATCGCTTTTGAAAATGTAAAAAATATAATTTCACAACCACTCGTTTTATACCGACCAGACTTTTCAAAAAAATTCATACTTCAAACCGATGCACCCGAGACAGGAATAGGTTCTGTTTTATACCAAGAAGGCAACGAAGGTCAAAAATTTATTATTTCATATTCAAGTTCTACTTTAAACTCTACAGAAATTAAATATCACATTAACGAAAAATAATGTCTAGCTATTGTTTGGGCAATAAAAAAATATCGCATATACTTGGAAGATTCAAAATTTTTACTTAGAACGGATAATAGAGCATTATTGTGGTTAGACAAACAAAAAGATTCCCGTGCTAAACTGACATGTTGGTCACTACTTTTGCAAGAGTATTCGTATGATATAGTACATTGTCCTGGCAAATTAAATGAAGTTGCGGATTTTCTAAGCCGTAATCCGTCAAATACCGAAATTCGACCCCAAATTACCGACGACAAACTCGTGTACCCTGAACCACCTTTGTTAATTGCTATCGTAAATTTTGCTGATCTCAATGTTCTTTGCCGACAATCGCAACGTCGATCAAGAGCCATCCAACGTACCAGAAGACTGTGGAAAAGAATCGAACGAGACCATCCGGTAACTTTAACGGAACAACGAATATTGGAACAACACTACGTCGACGAAAATCACTTAATCTATCGTAAAGATAACGATCAAAATAAACTTATTTTACCTGTATCCATTTTACCTCAAGTTATCGAATACTATCATAACACGACACACCCAGGAATCGACGAAACCGTCCGACAAATCGACCAACGTTACTATCACCGCGGATTGCGCAAACACGTTAGGAATTTTATCAGAAATTGTGTAGATTGCATTCGTATTAAACCCAGACAGCCACAGCCTGCTGCTCCACTTCAAACTCAAAAAACAAATTTACCACTCGAAACCATTTCCATTGATATACTAGGACCATATAAACTAACAAAACGCAAAAATCGTTACATTATTACCGTTGAAGATATTTTTTCTAAATGGCTCGAGGCTAGAGCATATCACTCTATAGACTCCAAAACTATAACGTCTTTTCTAGAGGAAGAAATCATCGCTCGTTTTGGCGTACCTAAGAAGATTATCAGCGACAACGGTTCCACATTTATTAGCAACGAATACCGCAAATTCTGCCGAAAATTTAACATAGAAATTTCCTACTCAGCAATATATCACCAGAGAGCCGATCCAGGTGAACGGAAAGTTCAAGATCTCACAAAAGTACTTCGCGCATTAACTCTAAACAAACCCGATAATATTTGGGGCCAGTATTTGTCACAAGCACTGCACGCACTTAGAAATCGTACCAATGCCGCTACAGGGCATTCACCTTCAAAAATCATCCTCGGATATACTTCGCTCAAAGCCGGAGAATGGAGTATACCCACATACGAAAACGAACGAAACACCGTGGAAAATCGCGCACAAGTTATAAATAACGCAGAACAAGAGCCTCCAATTACTTTCAACATTAAAGATAAAGTTATGATTCGAGTTTTCGCAAAACGAAAAGACGTTTTCACACAAACTTGGGATGGACCATACGAAATTACCGATAAAATTACTGACGTAATGTATGAAATCGAAAAAAAAATTGAAGAAACCACAGGTACATGTAGACGATCTCCGCCCAGTACACCAAGGACTACCCGATCTAGATATGGAAAACAATCAATACTCAGAAGACAGTCAAAACGGTGACGACGAGATTCATACAATACAAACACAAGCTATCATTCACGACGAACCTAAAAGTACACACGTACCCACTTCATTTTCTACTCAATCAAATTCCTAAAATAACTCCAATATACCCATTCTTAATCATTCCCAAGTGAACACTTGTATTCCAACACATTCAGACACAGGCATCGAAACTACTAGTCAACCAGACACCATTCGCAGTCGCAACGTAGCTCATTAACATCGCAGACATCGTCGTCAGTCATGGATCGAGATGAAGGACCGTCCATCGACATCGCCTAGTGCGCGAAACAGTGGCGAGTTCGCGACAAAGCCTTTTACCGAGCATAGTGTTTCCAGTGAAATAGAAACTTTGCCAAGACTTATATGTATTGAAAAACCGTTTACTACAGACATATTTTAGTTATAGTTCATTGCCCGTGTCCAATTGTCACATATTTACTCATATTTACTCACATTCGTTACATTTATTTACATATACCCATATTTTATGTATTCTGTTTTATCCTACAGGGGGATATAAATTTTATGTACTTAGATTAAGATATACAGTGTGTTTGCGACATCACAACTATTTTGTTCACATGAACACATTTCTATGTTTCTTTTGATAACCATTTTTTTAAACATGTTTTGTTATACTGAGTGTTGCAAAATTTCCAATAAATTTTCTAATTCTCAAAGTTAAGTCGACGAAGAAGGATACTTCGAAGGAAGGGGGGTGTTAACAGATATACACTCGATCGTGCCTGAAATAAAATAATTGTTGGAAATTCCCTCCTGCGGTTATAAATTCGCAAGTGAACCAATAGGAGACGAGAGTTCAGAAAGAAGCGAGAGGCGGAGCCTACATCTACCGCGCTGAAACCTATAAATAGCCGTCCAGAAATTAGTTAGTCGGTAGTCAGTAGTTCCCAGCGAGCAGCCGAACTGTGCGGACGTAGTTTGTGCAGTGCAGCAGTGANAAGACGTCGGGGCGTCCTACGGGTCCGTAATGTGGCGGGTCTGTCGGTCCGAGTATTGTCAAGTCGTCATGTCTGTCTTGGTAATTCAGCAGGACGCGACCTCTTGTGGTCGTCGTCCCGCTGTGCCATATGGGGGACTTCGCGTTGAAGTCCCCGATGGCAATTGTCTGGGGCCGGGAAAAGATTATGTCTAAGTCATTGTCAAGTAGTGGTAGTCTGGGTGGGTGGTAACAGGACACCACCGCAATGCCTCCATGCCGTAGCGATCTCGCTGCTATCGCCACGGCCTCTGTATTTTCAGTTTGGAGTCGCTGCAGCGGATAGTGGTCGATGCATTCTTTACTATGAGTCCAACACCACCCCCGTTACGGTTTCTGTCATGTCTGTCAGGGATGGAGGTACGGGATGTCTCGCTGAGGTAGGTCTCATGGACAGCCATAACGTCTATGTTTAGACGGTTCAAGATGTCCACGAGTTCCATTTTTTTGGCCCGGAACCCGTCAAGGTTCGACACCATGGTCGTCAGCTGGACGCAGAAGTCCTAAAGACGCTTCGTTGCGTCAATCAGGGCCGCCGCGCCCGGTTGGGGTGGTGTCGTGTCTGTGTGTGCGTGTGGTTAGGTGTTGTGTTTTTGTGTGTTTTGTGTTTTTCTAGTCATATCAGCGTATGTAAGTCCAGGGGATGTATTAGGGGTGGGTAGGAGGGGTTGTCTGTGTGTTTGCGTAGTGTTTTGCGTCGTGTGTGCGTTTGTGTTTGGCGTTTTCGTGTTTTTAAGTTTGGCGTACTGAGGGCACCCCATATAGCTAGCGGGGTGTGGCCCGGCGCAATTTGCACACCTGGCAGGCGTGTCTTTGGTTTTTTGGCAATCGTGCGTGCTGTGGCTTTCGCCGCATTTTACGCATTTTGGCTCCGCTGTGCAGGGAGACTGGCCATAGCCGAATCTCTGGCAGCGGTGGCACTGTGTGGCAACCCGCTGCTTTCGCTGCAGCTCTACTCGAACTACAAGCGAGCAGTAGCGGGTTTTCTTCAAGATGTCCTCCTGGTCCGGTGGGGCCTGAACTAGAACCATGGGCATTACTTGTTTATTTTGCCTGCTCGCCATGCGGTGCACTACTGCGCCGGGGAATCCATGTAGTGCGAGGTCGAGTTGGACCTCACTTGGTGGAACGCCCGCGGGTATTCCACGTATCACCACCCTCAGCGTTTTATCTTCGCTGAGGGTGAAGGTGTGGTACTCCTCGCCTCTGTCCACGAGTGTTTTTGTGAGCTGTCTGTGGTCTGTGGGTGTGGCGGGGTAGATGGCTACCCCGTCTTTCGTGAGCTTGGCTTTAGTGTAATCGATTTTTTGTGTTTAATGGTTGACTGATTTGTGTCCAGCGCTCTTGCTTGCGCAAGATTACTGGGGGGTTTTTTTGTTGTGTGCTAGATACACGTACATACGTACACGTTTTGGTGTATTTGCTGTGGTTTGTTTCGTGTTTGTGGTCTGTTTCTGTGTTTTTTGTTAGGTACTGGTGGATGGTTGGGGGGTGTGTGGGCGTGTGTTTGTGTGTGTAATGTTTAGTGTTTTTTGGTCTGGTTTTTTGTGTTGGGGGGCTTCGTCCTCGCTCGAGGACTCTGTCAAGTCCTTTTTGCGCTTGTCTGTACGTGAGGGGGCGGGTGTGGGTGTGTGTGTATTGCGTGCATTTTGTGTATTGTCGTGTGTTTGTTTGTTTAGTAGTTTGTCTAATTTGTCGTGTAGTCATAGTGTGTTTTCGTCAGATTGTTTCAACGTTATTTGCATGTCGGCAATTTGTTTTGTCAATGTCTGTATTTGTAGGCTTTGTCTGTCGTTTTGTTCTGTCAATTTGCGTATTTGTCGTCTCAGTGTCTTATTTTCGTGTTTTTGTTGCTGCAATTTGTCATATAAGTCAGCTTTTGTCGTGGTGTTTGGTGAGTCTGAGGAGGTGGTGGAGGCCCTTGAAGAGGACCTCTCACTGGTCGCGTCGTCGTCCATGTCGTGGTCAGAGTCCGTCATGTTAGTCTTGGTATGTGTGTTTGGGTGTGTGTGTGTTTGTGTGTATGTATTGATCGCGTTAGGGGTTCCCCTTACGGGGGCGTACGTGATGTTTTGTGTTTTTTGTCTGTCAGTTATTTCGTTTGTCTTAGTCACAATAATGGTGAAAATAAATGGTACACAATAATAAAATTCACTTAAGAAAATATAAAGGAACTTATCCGTTTTAACCGGGCTGGTGTGTGGGGCTCCCACTTCACGTTCACTTGTCGCTACTTCACTGCACAAATACGTCCGCACAGGTCGGCTGCTCACTCGGAACTGAGCTGAACTAACTAACTGATTCCGGCGAAGCGGCTTTTATGCATATCGCCGAGGTAAACGTAGGCTCCGCCTACTGCACATTTTGCTTCCTAGCGTTTCCATTGGTCGAAGCTCCACATATACTCTCGCGTCGCGATTTTATTGTAGTTTATTTTACTAGAGACACGCTCGAGAGCATTTCTCATAACACATTTTGAGGAGTTCCAATTAAAGGGTATCTACCATCCAGCTTAAAAGAAAGAAATTTTAGAAAACGCCGCTGAACGTTTTCTAAGCTTTCTGCATATATACTGTATCCAGGTTGCCATACTAATGACGCATATTCGAGTTTGGATTTGACAAAGGCATTGAAAAGCAGCATTAAGGTTTGTGTATCAGTCAATTACGGACAACAAATCCCTAATTCTTATACGAGGTTTTTATAACTTCGTTTACATGTAGGTTAAAAGTTAGTCTAGTGTCAAATGTAACCCCTAGATCTTTAATGGAAGCTGGTCGACTTAAAACTTTGCCGTTGACATAATAATTACGTGACGCAACCAATGATCACAACAATTGTTGGTAATTAATAAAAAAAAAACACTAAAATATTGATACGGAAGCTCACCTCCTGTCTCCCTGTTTAGTTTTAGTTTATAATTATTGCTTTTAATCTATCATTTTTGTAATACCTTTTTTTTGACGTTTGTTAGAACATGTCATGTTAAACATTTTTTTGGAATAAAGAGTTCTCGTAACATTGGTGTCAAGAAGTGCGAATTTCGACGTTCCACAAAGAAAAGCAGTTTAAAGAAAAAAGTGAATGCCAATTACTACAAGACAGAAGTCCGCAGAAATGGAGGAAACATTCAAATAGTTAATGGACATGATGAAGGAAATGAAAACCAGCCAGGACGAAATGAAGGAAGATTTGAAAAAGAAAATGAAGAATAATCACGAAGAAATGAGAACTGAGATGAAGACTAGTCTACAAGAAAATAATAAGCAGTTGGAAGAAGGAAAACCAAGATCAAAGAGTTCGAAGAAACTGTTGAAGAGGAAATTAATCTGTTGAGAAACGTGGTCCAAGACAAAGTGCAGACCGTAGAAGAAAGTGTAGTGAAGTTACAGAGTGAAATAGAAGATAGCATTATCAAGCTACAGGGTGAAGTCACTAATCTGAAGTCACAGTTATCTACCAAGGAATTTGTTAAGATGGAAAGTGGTTCCGGGTCATCCTCTAAGATTAAGCCGCCAACGTTCGATGGAAAGGTATCATGGAGCACTTACCTCAAACAGTTCGAAGCAGCTGCCTTAGCAAACAACTGGTCGGAAGAAGAAAAAGCTACATCACTAATAGTGTCTCTACAAGGTGAAGCCATCGAAATTTTAAGGACAATATCTGAGGACAAGCAAAAGTACTATCTACTGCTGAAGACTGCTTTAGAAATGAGGTACGGTGAAGCTCATCTACAACATGTCTACCAGGCCCAACTAAAAGGTAGAAGACAACGTTTCGAAGAAAATTTACAGCAATTTGAGGCAGACGTAGCGCGCATGGTGAAGTTAGCTTACCCCACTGCACCGGCGGAATTCCAAGAGCAGCTAGCAATTAGTAGCTTCATCGATGGACTGCGAGACTCTGAGATCAGTCAAGCACTAAGACTATCGAGACATAAGAACATATCCGAAGCTTTGGCCCAGGCGTTAGAAATTGAAGCTGCTCGACAAGCATCCAAAGGCTTCCAGGGCAGGGCTAGGCAACAGAGGTTTCGGACTGACGAACAAGGAGGCGAGAAGAAAATAGAAGGATTTGTAAAGAGCATACAAGAGGCATTGGAGAATTTACAAAAAGAAAAGGATCATCCCGATTCCATGGTGTACAGTAGACGAAGACCCATCCAGTGTTGGGACTGTGGAGCCGAAGGGCATCTTAGGAATCGATGCCCTAACAACACATCTCGTCAGGATCAGGGAAACTCCAATTAGTCAGCTTTGGGGGGCGAAAGCTGGCTAGGTGCTACCAAGCCCCACCAACTGTTAAGGTCAAAATAACCCCGCTGCATAATAATGGAATGAGTTTGGCAGTACCAGGGCGTATATGCGGACGGGATTGTGAAATGGTCCTTGACACCGGCGCAAGTCATACCATAGTAAGGCCAAACATCGTCGCCCATTGTCGAATACAAGATCCGGACAGAAACTACATCTTGGAGACCGCCAGTGGCGAAGTAATATCTGTGAAAGGAATCCATTTGGCCAAGATAACCTTGGGGACAACCACTTTCGAACAAAACGTCCTAATAGCAGATATCACCGATGACGTCATTCTTGGACTTAATGACATGATAGAAAACAAGTTCGTATTGGACCTCCCTCAAAGACTATTGAAGACTAAGGATGAAAAGATTTTAATGCAGTTTCCCGAAATACGGAATCTTCCTACCAGAACAGTTGAGGCGTCAGAAGTAGTAATTGAGGCCATTTGTAGCAATCCAACTGACACTAAAGAAACTGTAATTGTTGAACGGAAACTGGACAGTACTCTTTACGGAAGAGGCATATTAACCGGAAATACATTGACAGAAAGGAAGAATAACTTGGTACTGGTCAGAATGCTAAATCTGAAGAACTATCCACAACAAATCAAGAAAGGCGAGCCTTTGGGGATTTGTCAAACAGCCGAGTTGGTTTTCAGCAACGTAGAATCACAAATATACCAGGCGGTACCTGTTTTGGTTTGGGTGAATCGTATATCCACGGAGATTTTTGGCTTTTTGGCTTTCAAATATCACTAGAAATCAACATTTTTCTATCCGCATAAAAAACGTGGGCTTAACTTTTGACGGCACAATATGTTAAAAAAATTGGAAAAATGTCATATTTTTCTTCCTATTTAATTATGTATCTTTTTAAGAGTTAATTTTAGGCGAAAAAGGAAAAGGAAAAAAATGTTTGTAATTACATTTTTTATAATACATGACTGGTTACAAATCGAATGAATCATGGTTATTATGGTAAAAATCGAAAAAATCACAAAAATGGGGTTAAAAAACAAAACTTTTTAAGGAATTTTTTTGGTGTGTTTAAATTGGTTGTAGGACCTTTATACTTAGCTCAAGAAAACTTCATGTTATGTAGAATCAACACACCAAATTTCATCAAAATCGGTTCCATAGATTTTGCATAATAATTTTGCAATCCAGATTAAAAAAAAATTGCAAATTTTCAAAATTTTGCACGGCAAAAACCAAGGCCCTTAGAAACTTGAAAATTTAATCACATATAGAAGGGCTCTCAAGCTTTCAAACTCTTTTTAAAAAATTCGAATCCGTCAATTAGGAGAGCTCTGGCGCTTGTTTAAACATTGGTCGAATTTTGGTACTTATAAACATTTAGAACCTTGTGAATATTCAATCAAATCAAATTTTTTAAAGCAGGTTTTAAAGTTCTTGAAAAGACGCCTCTTTTAAAAAAAACAGATCGATTGATGATTTAGTTACATAGTTATAGCCGTCATTTACACTAAATGTACTGGGACATCCGGGCTAATTTTTCGAAAAATACCTTTGGTATTTGGAGTACTTACCAGGTCCAAGATTACAATACTTTTCTTCATTGGCAACCTACTTTAAAACGTGTTTAAAGTTATTTATGCAAGCGAGAAATTCAATAAAATCGAACGGGTGGTGGTGGTGGGGGAAGCAGAGCGCGCGGCCGCTTCGGCCTGCTCGAAATTGAATCGTCTATAACTACGTAACTAATTGATCAATCGATCTGTTTTATTTTAAAAAAGCATCTTTCCAAGAACTTTTAAAACCTGCTTTAAAAAATTTGATTTGATTGAATATTCACAAAGTTCTAATTGTTTATAAGTACAAAAATTCGACCAATGTTTAAACAAGCGCCAGAGCTCTCCTAATTGACGGATTCGAATTTTTCAAAAAAAGTTTGAAAGCTTGAGAGCCCTTCTATATGTGATTAAATTTTCAAGTATCTAAGGGCCTTGGTTTTTGCTGTGCAAAATTTTGAAAATTTGCAATTTTTTTTTCAAAATCTGGATTGCAAAATTATTATGCAAAATCTATCGAACCGATTTTGATGAAATTTGGTGTGATGATTCTACATAACATGAAGTTTTCTTGAGCCAAGTATAAAGGTCCTACACCCAATTTAAATACACCAAAAAAATTCCCTAAAAAGTATTGTTTTTTAACCCCATTTTTGTGATTTTTTCGATTTTTACCATAATAATCATGATTCATTCGATTTGTAACTAGTCATGTATTGTAAAAAATTTAATTACAAACATTTTTTTCCTCTTCCATTTTCGCCTAAAATCAACTCTTGAAAAGATACATAATTAAATAGGAAGAAAAATATGACATTTTTCCAATTTTTTTAACATATTGTGCCGCCAAAAGTTAAGCCCACGTTTTTTTTTATGCGCATAGAAAAATTTTCATTTCTAGTGATATTTGAAAGCCAAAAAGCCAAAAATCTCCGTGGATATACGATTCACCCAAATATGGCTTTTTGAAACAGATACCGTCTGGACTAAAACGTCATCTCGTAATCTTGAAAAATTGCCTGAAGTCCTCCAAAATCTTGTTAACCAACTCAAATCATCACTGTCAGCTAGAGCAGTAGCCAAATTGGAAGATTCATTGAAAAGACACCAAGATGTGTACTCCCTAACCAAAAACGATGTCGGAAGAACCGATCTTGTGCAGCACCGCATAAATACTGGCGACAGCACCCCAATTAAGCAAGCTCCGCGAAGAATTCTCCTGGCGAAGCAAGAAGAAGTGTCTACAATGCTGACAGACATGCAACAACAAGGAGTCATCGAAACATCTTAGAGTCCATGGACTTCCCCAGTTGTGTTAGTAAAGAAGAAGGATGGCTCAACCCAATTTTGCGTAGATTATAGAAGATTAAACGACGTCACTAAGAAGGACAGTTATCCACTGCCAAGGATAGACGACACCCTGGATACTCTGTCTGGATCCCAGTGGTTTTCTACGTTAGACTTAAAAAGTGGTTACTGGCAAGTTCAACTTCACCTAGATGATAAAGAAAAGACCGCTTTTTCCATTGGGACGGGTTTGTGGCATTTCAACGTAATGCCATTTGGCCTCTGCAACGCACCGGCTACCTTTGAAAGACTTATGGAAACCATTCTGCGCGGAATGACTTGGAAAACTTGCCTCGTTTACCTTGATGACATCATCATACTTGGCAAGAATTTTGAAGATCACTTGAAGAATGTCCGAGAAGTTTTTCAAAAGTTAACAGAGGCACGACTGAAGTTAAGTCCCAAGAAGTGCATGCTGTTTCAAAAGGAAGTCAAGTACTTAGGTCACATTATTTCTTCTGATGGAGTGAAAACTGATCCAGAGAAAACCGAGACCATCTGGAAATGGACAATACCAAAAGATAAACATGAATTAAGGAGTTTCCTGGGACTTTGCACTTACTACCGGAAGTTCGTTAAAAATTTTGGCGAGATTGCCAGACACTTACATCGTCTCACCGAAAACAGTCAGCCATTTATTTGGACAGATATCTGTCAACAAGCCTTCCATAAACTGAAAGGAGCTCTGTGTTCTTCCCCGATCCTGTCATATCCCAAGCCCGGAAAGAAGTTTATCGTAGACACCGATGCTAGTAAAAGTTTATCGTAGACACCGATGCTAGTAATACTGGAATTGGAGGAGTGTTATCACAAATAGAAGATGGTCATAAAAAGGTGATTTCCTATTTTAGTAAAGTCCTCTCTAAGCCAGAAATGAACTACTGTGTGACCAGAAGAGAGTTGCTTACCATAGTTAAAACTGTGGAGCATTTTTATAAGTATCTCTACGGTCAGCCGTTCGTTTTGAGGACTGATCATGCTTCATTGAAGTGGCTCCTGCAATTCAAGAACCCTGAAGGCCAAGTAGCAAGATAGCTTCAACGGTTGCAAGAGTACGACTTCAAAGTTGAACACCGAAGAGGATCTAACCATCGTAATGCCGATGCTCTATCTAGAAGACCATGCCCTCCAGACTGCAAGCACTGTATGCGACAAGAAGTAAGAGAACGGGACGAATTTATTTGTCGAAGAACTAGCATTCAAAGCCCAGCTGATTGGGATAACAAAAGTATTGCTAAAGAACAAAGTGAAGATCCTGATTTTGGACCTATTTTCCAATGGAAAATTAAAAACAAGGATAGACCCACCTGGCAAGACATTTCTGACAAATCTCCAGCTTTTAAAAGTTATTGGGCACTATGGGATTCTCTAGTCATCGATAACGGCTTGTTAAAAAGAGCCTGGGAGAGTCCTGATGGCAAAGAAAGGGTGTTCCAAACGGTATTGCCCAAGAAAAGAATTCCAGAAGTTCTCCAAGCACTTCATAATGGTGTTGGTGGTGGACATTTTGGAGTAAATAAGACCTTGAACAAAGTCAGGGAGCGGTTCTACTGGCTTGGCAGTCGTTCCGATGTAGAAGAATGGTGTCGACAATGTGATACTTGTGCTTCAAGTAAAGGACCAAGGACTCGAAGTTGAGGACAGATGAAGCAGTACAATGTCCCATACCCAACCAAGAAGCAGTCACCGTGGCTGAAGTTCTATTTGAAAATTGGATATGCCGTTATGGAGTCCCTATTGAAATCCATTCAGACCAAGGACGGAACTTCGAATCCGAAGTATTTCAGAGTGTTTGCAGTCTACTAGGCATCCACAAAACCAGGACTACACCTCTTCATCCGCAGTCCGATGGAATGGTGGAGATATTTAATCGCACCATTAAAAATTTCCTGAGAACCGCCGTCAAGGAGAAACAGACCAACTGGCATTCCTCTATTTTTATTAGCTTACCGATCAGCCATTCATGAAACCACTGGCAAAACACCAGCCAATGTAATATTTGGCACGGAGCTACATTTACCAATAGACCTGATTATAAATCGACCGCAGCAGGAGGAAAGTTTAAACGATTATCTCAGCCACCTGAAACATCGGATAAAGTTGGTACACGAAGAGGTACGAGAAAAATTGAAGATGGAGAGCGACAGAATGAAGACCCGTTACGATTTGCGTGCCAACAGCAGCGACTTTCAAGAGAACGAGAAAGTTTGGCTTTATAACCCGAAAAGAACCAAGGGCAAGTCTCCGAAATTGCAGAAATCTTGGGAAGGCCCTTACACCATCGTGACGAGAATCAACGACGTGGTGTACCGGATCCAAAGGAGTCCTCAGGCCAAGATGAAGATTGTTCACCTGGATCGACTTACACCCTACCAAGAAGGCCATGCGGACAATGGAGTAACCTGATCGGGACGATCAGTTCTAAGAGGGGGGCAGTGATACGGAAGCTCACCTCCTGTCTCCCTGTTTAGTTTTAGTTTATAATTATTGCTTTTAATCTATAATTTTTGTAATACCTTTTTTTTGACGTTTGCTAGAACATGTCATGTGTCAATGTTAAAAATTTTTTTTGGAATAAAGAGTTCTCGTAACAATATCTAAAACCCAGTTGCAAAGTAGTCTGACTTGGATGGCCTGCTAACAACAGTGGAGGAGGGGCACGTTCAGAAAAAAGATATAAAATTAAGGGCGCCACATGGTTGACATCCAGTCAGATTCCAATTAATACCAACCAACCATGAATTTAGCAAATTTAAATAAGCAATGCCTAGTTTTTCAGGCCAACTTGAATCTAAATACTTATAAAGTAATAAAATAAAAAAAAAATAATTATCTACAAGTTTATTACTAGCAGGGTAGGTATACTATGGAATTTACAAGTCCAAGTTTGCCTATGTAAATTAAGATTTACTAATAATAGATGAATTTAACAAGTCCAAGTTTGCCTATGTAAATTTATACTAATAAAAGAAAAATCTATAAATATTTAAAGTTATTTACCAGCTATCTCAAATATCAGAAGGAAATAAAATCGTAATAGAATATAATCTTATTTTTAATTCAGGGACTTCCCCTTAAAAGATGGTTAAAATAAATCACCCTGTACCTGGTGTGGTGAATTATAAGTTACCCTGTATACTACAGTAGAATTGACACCCTGTACACTACAGTAGAATTGGCAACCTTTTATTATTCTGCCAAATATAAAAAGTTTCAATTCTAAAGAAAATAAATCAAAGTTAGCAGATTTTTGCTGCAGTTATAGCTATAATCAGTGTAATCAGAAAATATACTGCAGTTTTATATTGATTGCCCAAGCCTAAGCCGCCCAATATATAAACCGCTTGCACAAATGAAAAAAAGAAAATCAGTGTAACTAATAAATAGTTTTACAAAAATCTGGCTAACCCGAGTTAAACTTATTTCGTAAATTACCGCCCTGTAGAACTGTGTACTATAACTATATTCTATTACCCTAACTGAAATTATAATCTAAATATTCTACTAATTAATATATACAAGACTTAAGTTTAAGGTAATGCTCTGTATAAATTGGAAAAAATATAGAAAATATTATAAAAAATAAAGAAATGTCATTAATACGTATGAATTATTTGCTGGAAACTCCAGTTTCGAATTCAATGAGGTAAGTATTATGGTAAATAAAGAATACACATGAAATTTATTAATATTTCAGCTCAAGAAAAACTTGCGTGTCTCCTGTGTGTCCCAAGATGCTGTGGAATGCAAGAATAGATGCTGGAGGCCAAAGTGCAATGGATCTAGGGCTAGTGCTGAACTTCCACGGCTGCTAGTCGTGATGCAACACAGGTCAATCGAGCCGACAGCCAAGAACATGAGTGCCAAAACGGCTGCTCCCAAGTAATTGCACCAAGACAACGGATGGACAACCATCGTCCTACCAAAAGCACCGTCCTGCCCAAAACACCCTTGGGGAAAAGAATAAAATAATTACAACATGTCCCCAAGAAAAAATATACACGTACCTTCTATGAAGGGTGTTTCTGTATAAAGATGTGGAAATTTCGTTCGAATGTCGTTGGAAATTCTCGAATAATTCTATGGATGACAAAAGAAAATACGAGTCAAAAATATGCGAGCCACATGGCCTCGGTGATGAACTTACGAATTTGCTGTAATAATCCCCAAAATAGGAAGTTATTTCACTGAAATCTCACTCAAATCACAAAATATAACAATAGATCTGGAAATCACTTGAAATCGAACCACACTAAGATTAATCCCGTGGCGAATGATTAACAATAAATCTTTTCGTCTCGGTGTGGACACGAGCAAATACCCAAGTAAAAATGGCTTTTTCCGACCAGGTCCCCCTTAGTCAAAAAACTATTAAGAAAAACCATTCGAATTTATACAAATCGATAATAAAACCCGTATTTCCAAAATACGATCATTTAGAAATTCCGGCGCTACTCGATAGATGGAAATATGAGTAGGTATCAGACAACATATTTAACAGATATTTAAAACTTAAAACAAGATTTGCGGAAAACATATAATAGAAGAACTATATCTAATGTTACCACATAGCCGTTAATGAAGCCAGAAGAAAAGAGGTACTGGGTACTGGAAGATGGTTTGATAAGGTAAGTAAATCCATAAATATAGTTTAAGATTGATGAATTTATTCATTTCAGGGGTATGATACAGGGTGTTGAGTGCACGTTAGCCAAAATAAGATCAAATAAATTATTAACGGATACGTGTAAAACTGAATAAATATGAATTAATTGTTATCTTAGTGTTATTATTTTGGTTTAATTAGGTTTTAGCTGTTACTGTGGAAATATAACGTTACAGTTATAAACAATAGGAAATGCTTTCTTCGTAAATGTCATAGCATTACATTTATCTGCATTTAAGGGAAGATTGTTTAAATTGCACCAATCGCTTATGCCGTTTAAACAGTGTTGGAGTTTTAAGCAGTCAGAAAAGGTATTTATGGCACAGTAAATTTTTACATCATCCGTATACAATAAATAAGATACATTGGTTTCCTCAATTATATCATTAATGAAAACTATGAAAAGGAGTGGTCTAAGAATCGAGCCTTGGGGCACTCCTGATGTTACAGAAATTTCTTCAGATACAAAACCACGGCATTCAACATATTGTTTTCTTCCTGTTAAAAAAGACTTAAAAAAAATCAACTGCTTGTTTTAGTTTCTCAAGTAGAATGCCATGATCCAACCTATCAAAGGCCCTAGAAAAATCTGTATACACTACATCTACTTGAATATTGTTGTCCATATTTTCAGCAATAAATTGAGTTATGCAAAACAGGTTACTTGTTGTTGATCTAATTGCCATAAAGCCATGTTGGTAAATAGAAATTTGTCCTTGAAGGTATGGATACATTTTATTATATAAAGCAATTTCCATAACTTTAACAAAATTGTTTATAATAGATATGGGCCTGTAATTTTCAATATTTCCTTTGTCTCCTTTCTTAAATATTGGACAAATTCGTGAGAGCTTCCAAACATTAGGGAGTGAACACGTGCTCAACGCTAAATGAAATAAAATGGTAAGAGGTATCACTAGAACATGCGCGCAGTTACGAATAATGAAAGCAGATATATCGTCGGGACCTTTAGTATGTTTAGGTTTCAGTTTCAATAAAGTATTAAGGAATTCAGATTCATTGAATTGAGTGAAGTGTAAGTAATGATTATGGACATGTTTTGGCGTAGTCAAGGTAGTATTTGAAATAGGTTTTGTAAAAGCCGTACTAAAAGAGTCAGCAAAATCGTTGATGCAAAGTATTTAAGGTTTGACCGTTATAGTTATCTGGAATATTAGAAATAGACTTTTTTGAATTAATGTAGCCCCAGAAATATTTAACGTCATTTCGTATGTTGAACTGTATGCGCTCCAAATAATTTTTTTCTGCATCACTGATGTCCCTTTTCAGTTTATCTCTGAGTGCTTTAAATTCATTATATGTGATTGCATCACCTGAATTTTTGTAGCGTTTCCATAACGAAAATTTCTTCCTAAGATTTTTTAAAATATTATTTTTTAAACCAAGGAGGGAGGAGGGTATTTATTATTTCTACTGCAAGGTGTATACTTAGGCACAAATAATTCAATGATGTCACAAAATTTACTGTAAAAAGTATCACATGCTACGTTTACATTATTAATATTTTTTAAAATAGACTAATCACAGTTTAAAATTGCTTCGTAAAGCAAAAAATAATTTGTTTTCCGAAAACTATAACGTTGTGTATTCGCGATAAAAGAGTCGCCAGTAGATTCGTTTAATGCAATAAAATGTATGACTAAGGCGGGATGATGAGCATCTTCCTTTAAATGAATATCAATTGATTTAGCATCTTGGCTGTGGTTGTGATGATTAGTGATAACTAAGTCAAGAAGCCTATTGTTAGAATTGACTACATTATTTATTTGGGTTATATCAAAAAATCTTGAAAAAGTTTCAAGAGCCAGAGTCCGAGCAAGTTATTATTATTTTCTAAACTTATTTTATATTCTGGTATATTGAAGTCTCTTATAAAAAATACTTTATTACCAAGTACCTCAAAACATTTAAAAAACGGGTATAATACAAAGCATTTAACGAATCGGGTATATATAATATATACAGGGTGATTCAGTCATAATGTCATTAATTTTAAGAGCAGATAGAGAAAAATGAGTATAATACGAAGGCTTAATTAAAAAAAAATTAAATGCATATTTAAGCTGAAAAAAAATATTTTCAAATCATTATTTAACTCCCTTTTCAACTTACCGGTTGACGTTCACAATATTGTGCACGGCTACGATGTGAACAAGGTGCCCTAGATGCAACGTTGCCATATTTATATGTTTTCCCTCATATAAAGACTATAAATAAACGGTTTGCTCACGTCAGCCAATAATAATTTAAAATGCTATAAATTATTTTTTATTTATGCAATCAACATATTAAATTGTTACTGTTGCCCACCTCGAGGAGGTCTGAGCATGCCTTGCCAAAAATCAGTTTTTATTTGCATCATAATAATATTTTAACAACATTTGCTGTAAGCCCGAAGGGGAAGGTTTTCATACAATTCTACTAAAAATTGAAAGTAACGCGGCCCATTCAGATGTTCAAGTAGAAAATGCGGCCGAATTAAACGATCGCCATTGACAATGACACCGAATCTCCTCTGAAAGCTAAACCGACGAGTAGTGTGCGGGTTTTCATCTGACCAAATGTGACTATTATCGCTGCAAAGAAATTAGCTGTTTCACTTTAAATAAAATTTAATATTGAAGTTACAAAATTCCAAAAGTTCAAATAATTTAAATTTCATTTCAATTTCGTTACAGAAATAATGACATAAAAAACCAACACTCACTAGATAAATTATAGAGGATGAAGTATGTAGTATTTAAATATTGACTGTAGATAATAGAAGAGAGACTTGTATATTCGATAAAAAAACAATGGGACGGAGAGAAATAAACACCTCTGTACGTGATTACGACCTAGGCCAACCTGGGGTTCAGTAACCTTTTAACCCACTTTTAATTTTCACGTGCACCATATAGTCCAGGAGCCAGATAGGATTCCGTAGCCACGGCTGCAAACAACTTATTCTTAAATATTTGATCTCTTGAATCCAAAAAACTTGGTCGCGAAGCCTGAAAGTGGTCAGTTTAATTGTTATCAACAAACTAAATGTTTAAATGGCTGTAAAAAGTTTATTTTTATAGCTAGTACAATTTATTCGCTAATAGTTACATTTTCTCATAACAAACATGTATTTTTTTAAAATTAAAAAAAATTAACTCTAACCATAGTTACTGCAAATTTAGTGCAAATATCTTACATTTTCCGTCTCCGCGCGTACTAATTTTACCATATCTGGTTCTACTGGACGGATTGAGACGCACCACATCTCATTTTAAAGCTCGAACTTTATTTTACAAGACAGGTAAGTTCCATTTATTAATTTATTTATTTAATAATTAATGGCAGCTTAGAAAGTTGTGAAATATCAACGAAAATGCCGGTTTTAATTGTTTATAAGGTTTTTTTTATTATTCAACTTCGACGAAAAACCAAAAAAGTTACCGGATATTGTTCTTTGCATTCTAACAATCAAGCAAGACATGAAATCATTCTTAGGATGCAAGAAACAATAACCGGTAACTTTTTTGGCTTTTCATCGAAATTGAATAACAAAAAAAATTTTATAAACCAATAAAGCCAGCATTTTCGTTGAAATTCCACAACTTTCTAAGCTGCCATTAATTTTTAAATAAATAAATTAATCAATGGAACTTACCTATCTTGTAAAATAAAGTTTAAGTTTTAAAATGAGATGTGCGTCTCAATCCGTCCAATTGAACCAGAGACATGGTAAAATTGCTGCGCGCAGAGACGGAAAATGTAAGATATTTGCACTAAATTTGCAATAACGTTGGTTAAAGTTAATCTTTTTTTAATTTTCAAGAAAATATGTTTGTTATGAGAAAATGTAACTATTAACGGCTAAAAAATTGTACTAGCTATAAAAATAAACTTTTTACGGCCATTTAAACATTCAATTTGTTAATAACAATTAAACTGACTTCTGGCTTTGCCACCAAGTTTCTTGGTTTCAAGAAGTCAAATTACTTAGGAATAACTTGTTTGCAGCCGCGGCATTCTGTTTGGCTACGGACCCCTATATGGCCCCTAGACTAATACGAGTGTAGTAGCAAAAAGTTGTCGGTCTTTTATCAAAGGAAAATCGTGTCAACAAATTGAATTTAAAATCTAAAATACCGGCTATGTTTTCGTAGTAGCTGTAGTCGCCCAGGTGCATCGAGTGTACGAAGTGGTCGGTTATATGTCAAATACTAACCTGGCGAGCTTGGACGTAAAACAGAGAGCGCCTCCAAAAAACAAGTAAACAACAGTGGCGCAACAGAGGTAAAATGTAGTACATATGTGGAAATTAAAAAACAAATTGGATTTATAATAAATTACATTTAAAATAAATAGTTTATAAGAATAAAGGAATTTTTGTAGGAACAAGGGTGCCAGACGTGAACTGATCCATTTGTCCCTTCATAGTGCATAAAGAAATTATTCAATTTCTAAAACCCGTAAAAGCATAAACGTAAAAAGCGAATTGCACTGTAACTTACTTTGTATAGAATATTAATGATCCTACTTAGAACTCGGACAAGACGTAAATAAACATCTTTGTCTGGACACATGATAAATAGATATTTTACCAAAAATATTGTGATAACAATTGTTATTTATTTATGCTAAAACAACAAATGAATAGGGATGACTGTTTCGTATGTACCGTTATTACAATTTATCATTTTTAATATTAATAACATTAACGTTTTCACGTTTTATAATTTGTTATGTTAAATAATACACAGTTTTAGTATTTCAATTTATTATTCAATATGCAGTTGCGTATAACCAAAGTTTACATAATAAATGTAAATTTTAGTGTAAATCTAAACTTTGGTAGGCACTTATTGTTTTTGAGAAAGCAATACTTACGTTTTTTATCTGTTTAAAATGCCAGCACGAGTAAAATAGCATTCATCCGTCCAGAGCACTTTGTTAATAAAGTTCTGCTGCACTTCGATTTAGGAACCTATTGCAAAATTCAAGACGATTGGGGAAATCAGCTGCTTCTAAAGCTTGAACATTTGAAAATGTGTTATGTTAACTCCTTTGCGGGAAAAATGCGGGAGATATGGAGGGTGGTAGATTTGAATAAACGCTTTAAATTGTTAATGGTTTTGTAACCGTGTGTAGTGTATTTTGTTTATTCGGGTATTTAGTGTGCCGATTTTTTTATTTGATAAAATTTCAGTGTGCCTACAAACTTTATTTATTTTCTTTTAACGAAAGTCGACTTCGAGAAGTAAGGCTTGTTAAAACATTTTGCACTAAGTTAATACAATTATTAAAATTAGTTATAATAAAATGCAGCATGATTCTTTATTTACTTGCATTTTATTTATTTCGTACATATGTATCCGTATACTAAGGCGGCAAAATTAAATGTGAACCGCAGATTATGATGTGAACTGGGCAACGCTGTTCGCCTCAGCTGACGATTTGTTCGTGACATTACGTTACAAAATTTTACGAGCATCCGGGCAACTAGCAGGGCCGCCCTCTTAGCGGGAGTTATGGGTTGATTTCTTTATTAAGCCTTCCGAATACGTGGTTAAAATTAATGACATTATGACTGAATCACCCTGTATAGGGTGTCCGGAAATGATGAGCAAAAAATTCAGGAGATAATTCTAGACCGAAAATAAATCCTACCTCTTTCTATAACATTTTTTCCAAAACTGATTATTAACGGAGTTACAGGGTGTTAAAGTTAAATTTTATTTGCAGTTTTTTTGCAATACCTTTTGCCACACTCATAATATTTTGACGAAATTTCGTATATGGGGGTTTTTCGGGATGAGGATTATAAATTTGCCCACCGTTTTTTCGCATTTTGTAGAGGGCGCCACATACGAGCCTTTATTTTGATTTGAATGGTTCCAACTTTTTTGTGCTACACTTTATGCGACTTTTGACTGAATATTTTTGTTCTCCTAACCTTTTGACATAAAAAAGGTATACTTTATTTGTTTCGATAAATCTAACCGTTTTCGAGAAAAACGCTAAAATAACATTGCTTGCATGTGATGAATACGAAATCATTTTAATTTATTTTCTACATTAAACATAGCATGCTTTGGAAACAAGCGCTTAGTTGCCTTGGAAACAAGTTTGTGGAGAATTAGTTTTGACAGATAGTAATTTTTGTGAAAATTTGTTGTTACGCTGATGGTGGTTAATGATAAATAATAAAAAAATAACGTCCTCAACAAATAAAGAATGGTTTACTAACAAAATCATAAGGTTAAAATACATAAGTTACTAGAACAATACAAATACAAATTAAACATTCAAATCAAAAGTTCAAAGTGACGTCCTTCCTCTTCAATGCATAAATTAATTCTTCTTAAAAAATTCCGACGAACTCTATGGAATATTCCTTCCTTTTGCTTAATTACCTCACAATTAGCAACAATTCTTTCTCTCAGTTCATCGACGCTATTCACAGGTGTCCTGTATACAAGCGTCTTCAGATAGCCCCAAAAAAAGAAATCGATTGGGTTTAAGTCAGGGGATCTAGGGGCCCACTGTACAAAACCACCGCGTCCTATCCACCTTTCAGGAAAAGTTTCATTTAAGAATTCTCTGGCCGCTAAACTAAAATGCGGTGGCGCGCCATCTTGAAGCAGCCACATTGCATTTCTTAATCCGAGTGGTACATCTTCCAATAGAATAGGTAAGTGGTTTCTTAAAAAATCCAAGTAAACTTCACCATTGAGTCTTTGTGGAAAGAAATGTGGCCCAATTAAGTAGTCCCCTACAATACCGGCCCACACGTTGACGGAAAACTTATTTTGATAACCACGCTCTATTGATAAATTAGGATTCTCATCAGACCAAAAATGCTCATTGTGGAGGTTTATTAAGCCATCATGGCCAAATCCAGCTTCGTCCGTGAAAAGGATATTACGAACAAAATTTTGGTCACGATTATGAAGTATTCTAATTGTATTGCAGAAATTCACACGAGCAGCAGGATCTACGGCAGATATGGCTTGCACCTTTTGGTAGTGGTATGGATGAAGGTTTTGTTCGCGTATTGTTTCATGTACGGAACTCTTTGGAATGCCCTCCTGAATAGCAATTTTTCTTATACTTACATTGGGATTATTCTCTATCGAATTCAAATAAAAATATTCAGTCATAAAGTGTAGCACAAAAAAGATGGAACCATTCAAATCAAAATAAAGGCTCGTATGTGGCGCCCTCTACAAAATGCGAAAAAACGGTGGGCAAATTTATAATCCTCATCCCGAAAAACCCCCATATACGAAATTTCGTCAAAATATGAGTGTGGCAAAAGGTATTGCAAAAAAACTGAAAATAAAATTTAACTTTAACACCCTGAAACTCCGTTAAAAAATCAATTTTGGAAAAAATGTTATAGAAAGAGGTAGCATTTATTTTCCGTCTAGATTTATCCCCTGAATTTTTTGCTCATCATTTCCGGACACCCTGAATAATAGAAAAAAATAATTATGTTTCATTTTAACTATGTCTATTAAAGGAGTCTCACTCTGTATATAGTCTAAATTGATTTCAACACATTTATACTTTTTACTTAATGCTATTAAGACGCCACCTCCACGCTTAGTACCCGCAACCATTAGTCCGGTCAAATTAGACCAAAAAATAAGAGTGAAGGTACATAAATTTACAAGCTGAAAGTGAGTAAAGTTGTTCAAAACATAATTAAAAATAACATCTTAAAATTTCTCATCGTTCAGGTACTAGGAAAAAAATGTACTCGAGGTCAAAGGTAAAAAAATGGGCTTTTCGCGATTTTCAGCTAAACGGTAAGTTTTATCATAAAATTACCTCTGACAAAAATTGTAGATCATAAAATTATCTATTATCTATTCAAAAAGTTGTAAAAGTTGTAATCGTCCTAATATGCATAAGTACGCCACGTATATACATCTCTGAAGCTGTAATATATTTTGAATCGTTATATCTCAGAAACGGTGGCTCTTAGGAAAAAAAGTATTGATACATTTTTTATAGATAATTTTATGATCTACAATTTTTGTCTGAGGTAATTTTATGATAAAACTTACCGTTTAGCTGAAAATCGCTTTTTTTGACCTTTGACCTCGAGTAAATTTTTTTCCGAGTACCGGAACGATGAGGAATTTTAATATGTTTTATTATGTTTTGAACAACTTTACTCACTTTCAGCTTGTTGTAAATTTATGTATCTTTGAATGTCTAGATTGACCGGACTACATTAAATTTCTGTCTGATCTGAAAACGTTATAATTATCACTAATAATTTCAAAATTACAAATACGACTATCCAGCCATGTCTCAGTTAGAGCAAGAACATCAAAATTACAAGCAGCTGTAGAGTTCAAAATATCATGCGTTTTTATGTTGACTCCACGAATGTTTTGGTAGTAAATGGAAAAAGAGTGTGAAGAACATTTAGATTTTTTATTAGAAAGGTACACGAATTTGAGAGTTGAAAGCACCAGTGGTAAAATTACTGTTGGTGAATGACTTTAATTGCTAAATATACAAAATAGATTTGAAATCGTCAATATGTTGAATCAAAACAGGACATTTACTATTCCATGCTACGTGATTGATATCGATATTAGAGTCCTTATTTTTTTCATTAAATTTAATACAATTGATACACTTTAGATTTTCAGCTGAGGCTTTGCAATCCTTAAGCTGATGCTTTTCAGCACACCTAGGACAGAATTGATCTTTACTACTGCACTTACCAGCATGATGGTAATCGCAGTATTACGTCTAAACTAAAACATTTTGTAAATAAATAATAATAATAATTAAAAAAATGCAACAAAAACGTACAAGATAAAAAACAAAATAACTCTTGAATTTTTGCAAGACCAGTAAACTACCATTGCAGATTCCTCTCCATATACTGATAAAAAATCGTTGCTGGCACCTTCTGCTTCTTTTAATATGTGGGTTGTTTAATGAATAATGATGCAAGTTTTAAAAATTTGTAATGCCTCATTTTATTAGCCTTTATTGCTTTAAGACATTTTAGTAGAGAAATATTGTTCGATTAAGTGTTTTTGCAAATCCATAGTATATTTTACTGAAGCATGTTACTGAAAATATTTGTAGTAAAATGAAAGCTAAATGTAAAAAACAGATTATTTCCAATATTAGTCAAATGCGCAATATTTTTTTATCGCTATAGTGGTGATTGCACGTCACTAACTTTTAGTATTCGCTTGTTCCTCACATGAGAGTAGCAATTGATTGGCAGTGATTTACTAGAATAAATTTCAAAAGAATATGTTAAGCCCTTCTGAAAATGCAAATACCTTTGTAAGGAGGTATTTTGGAAAAAAAGTTTATTTAACAAATTATTTTGTTTTGGCGTTTTTGAATATTTTTAGACGCTCGAGTACAGTTATGTCTTTTTGAGGATAATAAAAAAGCTTGCTTAAATTGAACTTAAAAAAAAATCCATAACACTCAATTCCGATAGTTCGATAAATGTTAAATTGATATAAAAAGTGGTCAAAACAGAATGAATTTGGTGGTATATACAGGGTGGATTTTTTTTGCTGAACTCGGTATTCGAGATACAGGGTGTTGAAGTTTACAAAAAAATATACAGGGTGTACCAGAAATGATGGGCAATGTCTCGGATATGGATAGATAATGAGAAAATAATGTCACAAGTTCATATAAAATTGTTTCCTCCGGGCTCACCCTGTAAAGTTATTAGCTCTTGAAGTTGAGAATTAAAAATGTTTTTTTGCTGTAACTTTTGTATTTTTCAATAAATTTTGAAAATTTTTTGGCTGGATCTATAATTTTTTAAGCTGCTTCGGATGATAATATGAAATCCTCGATAATAATTATGGGGACCCGGGGGCAAAGCACCCCCCACCAAAATTTCTAGAAAAAAAATTTTGTTCCACTATACCCCAAATTTTCCATCATTTTATAAAAATTTATGATATTTTACGTAAAAAAAGGTATACTTGTTAAATATCCATAAAATAGATATTTTTTGAGATAAACCCGTTCAAAGAGGAAGGTACCATTTAATTTGAGACATTTTATTTAATTGAAACACAGATTTAATCGTGGTTGGCTTTGACATGTCAGAGTATGCCAAAGGCAATTAAATTGTCAAACTTGTCAAATACGTAGTTTTAAATCTAAGACTCATCTCATAACTCATAATTTGTTATAAAATATGGAGTATTCCAATGAAGAATATGCTGATATGCATTTAATGTACGGGCGGGCTCTTTGTAATGCTTCGGCAGCAAGAAGATTTTATCAGCATTCTTATCCTAATAGAAGGATTCCGGATCGCAAAACTTTCGAACGTATTGATCAAAGATTAAGAGAAACTGGTAAAATACGATTACTATTATTAAACAAAATGGATATTAAATAAATTTTAATGTCTTTAGGTCAGTTTGCTCCTGTTACTGTAAACAGGGGTGCCCCGCGAACAGCACGTACAGTTGAAGTAGAAGAAAATATACTGGACGAAGTTGCTGCTCATCCAACAGTTAGCATTAGGTCATTATCTTCTTTTACCAATGTTCCAAAGACCTCTGTTGCAAGAATCCTTAGAGAACAACTTCTTCACCCTTACCATATCCAGTAAGTGCATGCTCTTAATCCTGATGATTTTCGTGCAAGAGTACAGTTTTCTCAATGAGCAAACTCCTATATTTACGAGATTAATTCTGTATACTGACGAAGCAAGTTTTGGGAGAAATGGAGTTATTAACTCCCATAATTTACATTATTGGTCTCATGAAAACCCACACGCTATTATTGAAACTAGGCACCAAAGACAATTTTATGTTAATGTTTGGAGTGGAATTATTGGTCCTTACTTATTGGGTCCATTTGTGTTACCCCCTAGACTGAATGGTCAACGTTACCTAGATTTCCTTGTGCATCAATTACCACAACTGTTAGAAGATGTTGATCTTGAAACCAGAAATGCACTGATATTCATGCACGATGGGGCACCGCCTCACTTTAGTGCTACAGTAAGGGACCATTTAAACGAGGTATATCCTAATCGCTGGATAGGTCGCGGTGGACCTATTCATTGGCCTGCCCGAACTCCAGATATGAACCCACTTTAGCTAATAATTTCCTAGATTCCAAGATCGTAGTGTAAAATCTAGCAGACTCCACAGCAACCAGGAATAAACGATGAAAGAATCGAGCAGTAGAGAACTCCGGGAAAACGTCTCACAACGTCTGACTTCGTAATCCAAAAGAAAAAACCCTCAGGTACGAATGTTCCTATGTACCAAGTTGATTTTTCCAATTCTCACGTAATTGCATCCCATATATTCGTTTTGGACAAGAAGACCGATCAACTGAACACATAAATATCAAAAATACAGTCTTCTAATGCCAAATTGATGAAAATCCGTTATTATTTAACTCTATATATCTCTAATTTCATCAATCGCTAACTAATACTTTTGCAAATATTCGTGAATGCTGTCCGCGAGAATCAACCTTTTTTCCCTAACTTTTTCGTTCCTTTTGTTTTCATCGTACCACAAATTCAATTTAAACTTATAAATCAACCCACTATCACTAGATGTCGCAACTTATACTAAAATATAAAGTTTTTAAAATATATAAATACAGTACCATACTTTTATTTAAATTACCAACCATTACGATTTAGTTTAAACTAAGTTATAAAAGCTTAAATGATTTATTCGAAAATGTGCCCTTAGAAATTAAAAATCAGATGTGGCTTATGCATGACTCAATTTAGTTCGTCAGCACTTATCAAATACTTTTGGTTATCCATAGATAGGTCGATGTGAGTATATTTTATGGCCACCGAAATCACCCGACATGACTCCATTGGATTTCTTTTTATGGGGAAATTTAAAGAGGCTTGTGTATTCGACACCAGTTCACACCATGGAAAACCTGATAGAAAAAACATCATTGCAATGAAATTCGAGACAATTTTGGAATATTGTTTCCAGTACACCTAGAAAACATCCGTCGGATAAAGAAATGTATAGAGCAAACAATTTCGAAAATATGCTGAAGTAAACAGGAAGAAGAAAGCTTCCGAATTTTTAACAGCCTTGCGTTTAAATTATTTGGTAATGTATCAGAATAAATTCTTCTTGTCTCCACACAATTGCCGAGTGCTTGTCCATAAGCTAGATACATGTAAGCATTAATGAGATGTAATAATAATGCCAAATTTTATTATTTTAATAGCAATTATTAGATGTGATGTTATTCGATTAGTTATTGTGTTTAAATAGCTTATGTTAATAAACTTTATAATTAAATAAATTGATGTTTAAACATGTTATACAAAAACTGATTTTTTTTTCGAAAACGGCTGATTTTATTGAAACAGATGTTTTTTAGAGAGAAATTACTAAAGTATTTAAAAGTTCAGTTTTCAGCTCTATAAAATGACACCTGTCAAAATTTTGGCCCCACGAGTGTGGTGGCAAGTCCGTTCCTGACTTCCCTGATAGTGTAAAACATCTACTATAGTATGGTTTTACGAACTTTTACGTAAAATATTAAAATTTCAATAAATTGTACAGGTCGGTTCAAAAGTTAGAACCGAAAAGGTAAATCGCTGATACCCCTTTGGGGATCTGTATCTCAGTTAAGGGGCACTTTAAGAATTTTTTTATGGCAAACTAGGGTTATTTTGACTTCCCCTATGCACTCCCGAGAATATGCCATAAACCGGACAGCCGGACACCCTGTATACTCCACTATAATTCAGATTTTTTTAGACAATACAAAGTCACGCCCTCAATTATTACTCTCAAATTACTCTCTAGAGACCATAATCATTATAAAAATTAAGGAACCGTTAGCTCTGCGGGTTGCCTATCCATAGGAGTGGCCAAAAAGTAGTGATCTAGTTGATACAATTATAAACATGAGAGGCTATACTATCACACTGAAAACGGAAGTGTTGCTTCCGTAAGGGGTCCATGTTAGTGAAACTGCTGCTATGCTAACTTCGTATATTATTGTTATGTCTAGTAGTTCACGTACCACCATATAGTAGAGTCTGCACTTAACATTACGTACAGAAATTCCTATTATAGTAAGGTAACTGAGACGAACTATTTTTTTTAATATCTTTTTATTTTCTTATTTGTGAATCATTTCATGTTTAGTGATTTAATATCAGGGTAAGTTAAGATTTAAATTATTAATTAAATTAATTAATTTTATTAAATATTTCTCTCCTATGTTTGTACATTTTCTACATGCTATAGTATATAAGTATATACTGTATATAAACAAAAACATTTATAAGATTATAATTAACTTTAAATACGTTTAGTAATGTCTAATGTACCTACCTACAAATGTTTAGTGACAAATTACTTAAAAAACCGTAACGCATTGTGTTCTACTATAAAAATATTAAATATTCTTGATATTTAATAATAATTACATATTTGGCATCGCAATGATATTAATTAATCAATTATTTAACTAATTTATAACAATATAAAAATTACTATTATTATTTTCATTATCTCTATTACTAATATAATTTTGCTAGCATTTTTTAAATATAAAGAACGTTACGTGTGTTATTTCAAAATACAGCTAAATATAGTAGGCGTCTATATTTCATGTCTAGTAAAGTCAAGTGTAATCTTACTGAATTTAGTCCAGACGGTATTTGTTTCAAAAACCCATATTTGGGTGAATCGTTGAGAATCCATGGAGATTTTTGGCTTTTTGGGTTTCAAATATCACTAGAAATGAAAATTTTTCTATATGCATAAAAAAAAACGTAGGCTTAACTTTTGGCGGCACAATATGTTAAAAAATTCGAAAAATGTCATATTTTTCTTCCTATTATGTAAGTATCTTTTCAAAAGTTGATTTTAGGCGAAAATGGAAGAGGAAAAAAATGTTTGTAATTAAATTTTTTACAAAACATGACTAGTTAACTGAATGAATCATAATTATTATGGTAAAAATCGAAAAATCGCAAAAAATGGGGTTAAAATAGGGGAACTTTTTAGGGAATTTCTTTGGGGTATTTAAATTGGGTATAGGACCTTTATACTTGGCTCAAGAAAACTTCATATTATGTAGAATCATCACACCAAATTTCATCAAAATCGGTTCGATAGATTTTGCATAATAATTTTGCAATCCAGATTTTGAAGAAAAAATTGCAAATTTTCAAAATTTTGCACAGCAAAAATCAAGGCCCTTAGATACATGAAAATTTAATCACATATAGAAGGGCTCTCAAGCTCTCAAACATTTTTGAAAAATTCGAATCCGTCAATTAGGAGAGCTCTGGCGCTTGTTTAAACATAGGTCGAATTTTTGTACTTATAAAAAAAATTATTTGTAAATTTTTCTTAATCAAGTTATTTCTTACAACTTTGCATTTGGAAGTACTAGTCTATTATTTCAAATAAAAAAAGTTTCCTATTTAAGGTTTTAAAAAATAACACTGTATTATACAGGTTGTAGAGATTCTTTTCCTAACGGTATATTTTTTTCAAGGTCGTATTTTTCGAATATGAAATAATATATTGAAATGAAAGAAAGATTCTGTTTTTAATATTATTTTTTTTTGTGATTAAAGTGTAATTCAATTATTATTTATTGTTTAAAATATAAGCAAATGAGAAATTAACTCATTATATTACTAATTTTCGTCATATTTTGAAAATAATTGTTGTTTAAACAATTTCAGAATATTTAAATAAATTTTATCTGTTTATCAAAGATCAAAAACAAATTTATTTAAATATTCTGAAATTGTTTAAACAACAATTATTTTCAAAATATGACGAAAATTAGTAATATAATGAGTTAATTTCTCATTTGCTTATATTTTAAACAATAAATAATAATTGAATTATACTTTAATCACAAAAAAAAATAATATTAAAACAAGAATTTTTCTTTCTATTCAATATATTATTTCGTATTCGAAAAATACGATCTTGAAAAAAATATACCGTTAGGAAAAGAATCTCTACAACCTGTATATACAGTGTTATTTTTTAAAACCTTACATAGGCCAACTTTTTTATTTGAAGTAATAGACTAGTACTTCCAAATGCAAAGTTGAAAAATTTACAAATAATTTTTTTTATAAGTACAAAAATTCGACCAATGTTTAAACAAGCGCCAGAGTTCTCCTAATTGACGGATTCTATTTTTTTTCAAAATCTGGATTGCACAATTATTATGCAAAATCTATCGAACCGATTTTGATGAAATTTGGTGTGATGATTCTACATAATATGAAGTTTTCTTGAGCCAAGGTCGAGTATAAATGTCCTATACCCAATTTAAATACCCCAAAGAATTTTTTTTAACATATTGTGCCGCCAAAAGTTAAGCCCACGTTCTTTTTTATGCGCATAGAAAAATTTTCATTTTTAGTGATATTTGAAAGCCAAAAAGCCAAAAATCTCCGTGGATATACGATTCACAAAAAGCAAAACAGATTACCGCCTAGTCTAATTATCAAAAGATAGAGATTTCACGAGATTTTGGTATTTCAAATAAAACACTTATAGTTAAAATATTAAGTAATAATAATGACTTTATTAAGAGACCAGACGATAAAAATAATATTAAATAAATATAAAGTAATTTCTAATATTTACTTTTCAACTTAAAAGGCGAAGTTCAATAATTTTAATACATAAAAATACAAAAGTGGTCCTGCTTTCCTGATAGTAGGTACCTAAATTATATAAAGTTAATGTAATATTTGCAAAATTATATATAATATACATACATACAGGATGTTTCAGTTCGAGTAAATCAAACTTTAACCACAAATAAAACTCAATAAATAATTCAGAATTGCCTTATAAAGCAAGGGTCGAAGTCTCACCGTTTTCACTTTACAGGGCCGTATTGGTCGGTTGTTAAAACCATATTTTTTACGAAATCTTAACAAATTGATTCAGATTTGGTGTGGTGTTAACATTTGCACATAATTTATGTAAAATTTACAATTTTTTGTAGGTCAGTGGCGCAGGAATAGGTAGTAAAGCGGGATTATTTACCCCAACTTCTACGCCAATGACCTAATAATCATTTGGGATTCATTTTTAGATTCCGTGGGCAGTTTTACATAAAAAAGGTATACTTGTTGGAAATCGGTATAGGGTATCGCTTTACCGAAATCGTTGAATGACAAGAAAATCTTGAACATTAATCAATTTTTTTACAGACATTAAGTAATATTTCAAATCTTAAGAATAAAATGACAGTTTCTGATGACAGATAAGTCTATTATTGCTTAGTTGTTTATTCATGGCAATCATTGTGTACGGATAGGTACTGTAATTAATAGACGCACAGCGAAGATTTAAAATTAATACGTAGGTGTAATTTTTTAAAAGAATTATATCTGATTGAAACAAACGGACCGTTGAATAAGTAAGGATACCTATAATTGCTTCAGAATGACACAAATGAAGTTTTAAGGAAGGTGCCATTGAACATTGCTGTCCACCCCATTGCAGCGCAACAAAAAAATGAGCTCAGAGAAGGAATTCACCACATTACGAATGCAATAAATAATACACAAGGGATTATATTCAAAATTTACTAGTCTTTTTGCCGATGTGGAGACATTATTTAATATTGTTTTGAATTCTAAAGTAATACGTGACATTATAATAATATTAATTTAAAATTTATTTCCTATTCTTAAGAAACTAAATTTTTCATCAGAAGAACGGTTTCCCGTTCAACTGAGATTTTCGGTAAAACGATGCACTATACCGATTTTCAACAAGTATACCTTTTTTATGTAGAATTGTCCACGGAATCTAAAAATGAATCCAAAATGATTATTAGGTCATTGGCGTAGAAGTTGAGGAAAAAAATCCCGCTTTACTACCCATTCCTACGCCACTGACCTACAAAAATTAGTAAATTTTACAGTAAATTATACACATATGTAAATGTTAACACCACACCAAATTTGAATCAATTCGTTAAAAGCATAGCAACGATTTCATAAATAATATGATTTTAACAACCGACCAATGAAAACTGTGAGACTTAGACCCTTGCTGTATAAGGCAATTCTGAATTATTTATTGAGTTCTATTTGTGGTTAAAATTTGATTCACTCGAACTGAAACACCCTGTATATGCACTCATACATGGTGATTTCACTTTAAATACAGAAACTGCAGGAATAGATTAGTTGCCAATAAATAAGTAGAGTTTGCTCTATAAACTTTTTCCTGGGGGACGTGGTATTCAAGATACAGGGTGTTCAAGTTTCCAAAAAAAATATGTATTCAGTCATATCTTCACACTTATTACGCTGAACGTTGAATGAAATTTTTTACAGTGTATTCACGTAATTTGTTAGGGACATACTATATTAGATATTTATTTTACTAAAGACGCTGAAAAAGCTGATGCGCCGACTAGCCCGAGGAGTGATGTTAACATAAACATTAATAATGAATGAATGCCTTCTTCCCTGTTTTAGTCGAACCCTAATACGGATCTTATATCCTCACTTTATAAAAGATCGTGAAGTGCGTGTATGTGGTTTAAAGGCAGTGTTTATAAAAGGAAATAATTGAAGTTCTTGTAACTGTGAATTACAGGGTGAATTATCACTGAGTACCTTGGCATGCTTACTAATTGTTAATTGAGTATTCTGTACTGTTTAAATAAATCATGTGGAAATTGGTGGCAGTGTTTGTTTGACCAGTCCTGCCTATTATTGTTTTGTTGAGAGTTGTTGTGAAGGGCCGTTAGCTGCGGTCATACGGTCTAGTTATGAGGTATGGAGATATTTTAGGGCTGTTAGCTGAGGTGATACAATCGTCCGTTAGCTGCGGTGACACGGGGGATATCTCAGAGACTGTTAGCTGCGGTGATACAGTCTGGTTCTGGAATAGGACGCATCTGGCCATGAGCGGGGTATCTTAGGGCTGTTAGCTGCGGCGATACAGTCCGAATCGTTAGCTGCGGTGACACGACGGGTACTTTAAGAGGCTGTTAGCTGCGGTGATACAGTCTGGCTCCGGTACGGATAGTCTGGCCATGAACTATCTCAGTGCTATTGTTTTTCAGCCAATGTTGGTTGTGCAGAGGTTTGGTCGGTGTGCATTGTTAGCCTGATGCTTGATAAATATTTGAATGAATTGGCCATATCAGTAAAAGATGTTTTGAGTAGAGTTAGCTGCAGCAATTTGAGAAAAGTATATTTAAATAGTAATAATTGATTTAAGTTGTTATGCTTAAGGTGAGGGTATGCTCGGGTACTCGTGTGTATTTCTTTTATTTTCGGAAAAAGGTCCTGAGCTTAGCTTAAGTGCCAGAGGTCGTTCCTAATGACAGCCAAATCCTGACTAGTGAGCACAGTAAGTGTTTGTTTATTTAAAATTAATTATAAGTATCCCCGTATCCTTCAATGGTCCACGCCCGGTATATACACCCCTAACAAATTAGACCTTGTATTGAATGTAGTATTAACCTTGTGGCCAGTGGCGTGCTACTTAAGGTGCCGCTCCGTTTTCCCAAGAAAAAAATACGCCACTGGCAGTTTTTTGTAGACATTAATTTAAATTCAGGTACTATTACATTAAATAAATGAAAAGTAATTCTTGGTATTTTTTAATGGTAGCTGCTGTTTAGGAGATAATTTACTTATTTGCCGACCATAATGCGCAAATTTAGTCCACCTACTCATATTTGTTTAAATTTTTTCATTTTGTCTGCATTATCAGTTAGTAAGCTTTACGATGATCTCATCTTAGTATTATAAGTAGCTTTGTTTATTTATTTCTGAAGCTGCAGCCCTTGTTGGGCTTATGAATACGAGACGAATTGTGGCAAATAATAGAGGAAAATTGTAATCTCCTCAGGGAAAATTATGTAATGATAAGTTCCTCTACAAATAGATTAGAAGATGTCAAAACTGTATTGATGCGGGAGGTCTTCGTTTTGGACAATTGTCGCAGGACTCGTAAATTTCTTACTTACTCGTCCAATTTGCTAATATTATTTTATTATTTAGTTTTGACATTTTTTCCAGAAATAAAATTATTTCTACAAAAAACCTCCAGTGGCGTATTCTTTCCTTGGGAAAAGTTGGCGGGCGCTTTAGTAGTACGTCATTGGTTAAAGTTAAAACCAAGAGGTGTTCATTAAATAAACGGATTAATCGATTAAAAAGCAGCAAAAATTATTTTTCATTCATTTAACGTAACAGTACCTGAATGTAACATTATTTCTATAAAAAACTGCCAGTGGCGTATTTTTTTCTTAGGAAAATGGGGCGGTACTTCCAGTAGCACGCCACTGGTTAAAGCCACAATTACATTCAATAAAACATCTAATTAAGTGAATACGAAGTAGTAAATTTCATTCAATTCTGTCTGCGCATTATGAAGATATAGCAGAAAAAATATATATCTCGAATACTGAGTCACGCAGGAAAAAACCTTATACTACATATTTTTGGGTATTGAATCTAGTCCTGCAGTTTCTGTATTTAAAGTAAAATCACCCCGTATACAACATTCAAGTATTATAGTAGTGAAAGTGCTATTATCTAACTTACGGACGGACATTTCACCTTCACCCACGTTTTGATAAGTTCCGTGAATCTATCAAAATTATGTGAATATATAATTTACTACAGATAATAAATAATACTTTGAATGAAATATCAGATATTATAACGACTTTGTGGTTCTATAAAAAACAACCTAATAATTTGTTAATTAGGTACTACGAAAATAAAATTGTGTTTACAATAGACTTAAATATAATTTTATATGGGTAATTTTACTAATGAACAAATAATTGTAAATAAAAAATATTAAACTGCTGGATTTAAAATAAAACGAATTGTGTAAGCGTTCCTGGGAAATGCATATACTTCTTGAGAGAAAGATATAAATGATTTAAATTTGTTCATTTCACTTGTAATTTCATAAGCAGGTATCATGATGTTTAAGATATTTAATAATAAATAGAGCAAATCTGAAATTCTGACAATATTTTCACAATTTCTAATCCATTATCATAAAAGTAAAATCATCATGTTAAAGTCTACATAATATAAACTGGCAAATTGTTTTCTACTACGAAGCGATACTTACAATTTCTAGTGCAGAATTATTTATATTAATTGCGGTATAAAATTATCTCCGTAAGATATAATAAAATTGAAAGTTATCGGTAGGAAATTGGCTTATAAATATATGTATTAGGAACAGAGAATGTATAAAATTTTCTTAACAAATAGAGCAATAAAATATAAATGAAAATAGTGAGAAATTTAATTACCTGGTAGACGCAGAACCATCAGAACATTTCTTATTGTGAAACGCGTTATGTCATAATGAAATATATATATATATATACTTGCTGTATAAGGCAATT
>NW_019416426.1:1089085-1096142 GCF_000390285.2 Anoplophora glabripennis | reverse complement strand
TAGCTTTGTTCGTAAACCTTCCACTGCTGCACTAGTGTAGTAATACGTTGTTCGTTTATTGCAGTGTAGCCAAGTGCAGGTATAATCCAGGTGTTCGTAAAGTCCAGTGTAGTGTAATAGTGCAGACACTACTACACTGGCTAACAAGGTGGTGTAAAAGTGTAGTGTAGTATATTTGTGGCGCGAAAATGAAACTTTTATCACAAATGTCACATCTTGGTAGATATTTTAGATAGATCGTTAAAAATTTGGCAATATTTGATTTTACTCTGAAATGACTGATAAATTCGTCTTCCTCACAGTTTCGAACAAGTTCTATAACATTTGTAATGCACTTTCTTTTATTTTTTTTGGAAACATGTCTCCAATAAAACATGAATTTTTCTTTTTTTACGAAGGTAATCATCATCTGATTCCGATTCGCTTCCAGAGTTACTAAATAATTCACTCATCACAAATATTTTCTCCATGATTTACAATTAGGTTATGCCAGTTTACCCAAATTGAATTAACGAACAGCCAAATGTTCTCTAAAAGTGGTGCACAATTATTATTTTAGTGTAACACTGAATTCCACTACACTACACTACACTACACGTTGTGTAGGTTTACGAACAAAGCTACTATATCACAATGTTAACCAAAATCGATGATGTTGAATATAATGTAGGTACTATGTTATTGATAATAACATATTACACACGGATATATTAATCGGCAGAAATTTCACCGAACATAAAACCATCACATACACTCGTGTTGATGACAGCTTATCATTTAAAAATAAAGTAACTGATACTCCTATTCCCTGGTTAAACGATGTCAAGCACGAGAATATTTCAGCGGCTGATAGAAACGCGCTTGAGGTCATTTTACAAGAACACGAATGTTGTATCTTTCAGAACTTAAATTTTTTGGGTAAGGCACACTAAGTAAAGGTATCAATAGAATTAACTTCCACCCGACCCGTGACTCATCGCGCATACCGTTGTTCAGAAAAAGATAAACAAACATTTCGGGTACTTATTCAAGAACTACTGGATGCTCAAATAATTAGGAAGAGTACTTCTTCATATTCAAGTCCTGCTTTATTAGTGAACAAGAAAGACGGTACTAAACGGCTCGTTGTCGACTACCGAGCGTTAAATAAACTCACCATTAAAAATAAGTTCCCTCTGCCACTTATAGAAGACATAATTGATAATCTTCATGGATACAGGTACTTCACCAACTTAGATTTAGCAGCTGGATATCATCAAATACCCATGCATAAAAAATCAATCCCATATACGGTGTTCATAACACCTGAGGGCCTCTATGAGTACGTGCGCCTTCCTTTCGGGCTTTGTACTGCCCCGGCAGTTTTTCAACAATTTATGAGTGAAATTTTACTACCGTTTCGGGAATTTCACATTATACCATATTTAGATGACATTATAATTCCATCCAAAACAATACCTGAGGGTCTACACTTACTAACCAAAATTCTTGATACATTGGCAGATTACGGCCTAACCATCAAATTAAGCAAGTCGCAATTTTTCGTTAAAAAGATAACTTATCTAGGTTACGATGTTTCATTTAATCAAATAACTCCTTCGACCGATAAAATTGAAGCAGTATCACGTTTTCCATGTCCTAAAAATCAACATAATCTGAGACAATTTCTTGGTCTTGTTGGATATTTCCGTAAATTCATTAAAGATTTTGCTCGACAAACAGCGTCACTAACAAAATTGTTACAAAAAAATGTTCCTTGGAAGTGGTCGCGGGACCATACAGATATTGTCGAATCCCTCAAACAGAAAATTTGTTCACAGCCAATATTACACATATTTGACCCTGCTCTAGACATAGTCGTCTATACAGACGCAAGCCGAGATGGGTATGCGGGAATTCTCACTCAAAAACTTGACACAAAAGAAAACCCTATAGCATTTTTCAGTAAACAGACTATAGCGGCTGAAAAAAATTATCATTCATTCGAGTTAGAATTATTGGCCATCGTTAAAACGTTGGAAAAATTTAAGTATTACTTAATGGACCATGAGTTTACAATCATTACAGATTGCAATGCCGTTAAAAATGCGTGGAGTAAACAAACAATTATTCCACGCATCGCCAGGTGGATTTTATTTTTGCAAGATTTTAATTTTAAAATTGAACATCGGGCCGGCTCTCAAATGCAACATGTTGATGCANATATATATTTACACGTGTACGTTCTTAAAATTATTCTTGGGAACATTGAAAAACTTCATTTGAAAAAATGGATAAAATCGATGGACATGTTTTTGTTATATAAAAAAAATTGAAAATTTGTTGTAGTACATGTATTTCCCGGACACCCTGTTTATAAAAATGTTTTAGGCGTAAGATTGGAGGTGTTAATGCCAAAATGTATTTTAAATTGTGTATTAACTGCAAACCAAGGAAAATATAATTTTGATCCTGTATCTAAAATACTACACTGGGACATTGGAAGGATTGATATCACCAAACTGCCAAACATTAGGGGATCGGTAAGTTTTAATTTGAATGTTAATTAATTAAATATAAACATATTTAATACATGAAAAGTAAAAAACTTATCCACCCCATTTGCACGACAAATTCCTTTCTCTAGAATGTCATATGGAATAGTGCTTTGTAATGATGTAGACTGGGTTGGTAATTTGTAAATAAAATTTTTGGTGAAATATAACTTAACAAAGCACATTTATTTTATGTCTGTAAAAGTTCAAAGCAGTTTATTGAACTTCAAAATCGTTTCTATCTAATTATCCAGTAATTTCATAGCACTGAAACTATGGGATTTTTTGCAGGTGTCTATAGCAAGTGGGTCGAACACAGCAGAAATAAATCCATCAATCAATGTGCATTTTACTATAAGTCAGCTTGCAGTTAGTGGCCTCAAAGTGAACAGGTTGGACATGTACGGCGAGAAGTACAAACCATTTAAGGGAGTTAAATATATCACCAAAGCTGGCAGGTTCCAGATAAGGATGTGAAACAATGAACTATTATTTATTTCTTTTTATATATTTATGTAAATTACAGATGTTTTATAAATACATTAATGTGAAATTTTTATTTGTTGTCTTTTTGTTAAAGAATAAAGAGGTTTGAATATCTAATATCTTTATTTTAGTAAAACTTATAATTGGAGGATAGCAAAATGTGATGTTATTACATTTCAAAATTGAAAAACATGATTGTGTTTTGGTGAGTATATAAAAGAAATCAATTAGTTAGTTAACACAGCTGTTTACAGATAGATATGCCTAAAATAAATAATATAATGATATCTTTTAATTTCATTGGAAATGATTACAACTTTAATATTTATTTGGAGCATTCTATAATTTCTATACATTTATTAGTTTATGATAAACTCAAAGTTTTCATGTGATCCTCAAGAATATTTGTACAGGGTGATATATCATGGGAAATGTGTTTTTTCTCGAAAAAAAAAGAAAATTCTGAAAATAAAGTTTTCAAATTTCGCTGCCTGTTGGGGACTTATACCTGTTTTGGAAAGAACTTGTAGTTGTAAGACTAATAAATACTACACAAAAAAATTTCAAGTCCTTTCCACTGATAAAGGCCACAGGGTATGCTTCTGATAAAAAATTATCAGAGCAGTATTGGGCAGTGTGAATGTATGGTATCATCCAGGTTTTTATCGAGAAGCTTCACCAGGTAATAGAAAAAATTATTTCAAGCAATATGTCTCATATATGAACATGGAATGTAACTGGCTTCATTTCATTACGAAATATATTTTCTGAAATATCTGGGGATATCTGACGCAGATTGATGAAACTGGGGCTACCTCTTAATCAAATTAGAAGTAAAAATCTGCCAAGTTGACTTACAATTACATATGTGACGGAAATAGGAATCAGTATCTCTTCCACTGGGTTCAAAGAAGAAAATGCAGTATATTGTTATATAAACTAAAAATAACTCCAAAATTGTCCTATAAAATAATGTCAAAATTAATGGTGTAGAAATGATATTCTTTACAATATATACCCTTAAAGATTAAAACATTTCTGGGCTGAAGGTTTTGTGAACGTTGGACAAATTAATTATAATGTATTTAACAAAAAGACTTTCATAAACTGATTTTGTAGAATTACAGTTTTAAAGTTATTTTCAATTTATTTGACTTTGTACTGAAAACTCATATATTAATAAGTCCGGACTGTAGAACGCCTCATATTCTTAAAAAAAATTAAATCATTTTTCTTAGAAATACCATTTATAATAAAAAGTGCCATTCCAATTTGCAAAATACTCACTGGCGTCGAAATTTTGGGGCATATCTAGAGGCATGGATCTCCTATATCTCTGGTTGATTTATCTGTAAACCAATTAAACAAATTTTTATTTTTGACTAGAGATTTATATAGTGGTCCCAGTTTCATCAGTCTACATCAAACATCTCATAGCTATTTCAGAAAATGCGAAATTTTCTCAAATATCGGAAACGAAGCAATGTACAACAATTATTTTTAGCTTAATTTCCGATAAAACGTGGACCAGTGTTTAACAATTTTTTATTGTACATTTAATTGACAGGCACTGAAAATATAACATTTTCAGAGTTCAATACCCCTAGGTTGTTTTAAAGAAAAACGAAAAATGACCTCTGCATATTTCTTAATTCAAGATTTGCATCTATAATGACTAATCCCAGAATTCATTTCTCAAAGGTAAAAGTGACAAGGACGACTAACACAATTCTGCTACTACCTGCCCTCCTAATAGGTACATACCTACATATTTATTTGTTAACAATTATACAGGGTGAGTAAGTTTTTTGTAGTAGGATTTTAACAGTTGATTGAGAATCATTTTTTAATAAGAATAGTTCCTATAAACGTAGGTTTTAGAATGCTTCGTTTGTGAGATATAGAGTGTTGAAAACAAACTTTTTTTAAGAATTTTTCTTAATATCTCTAAAAGACCAACATATTTATATTGAACTGAAATTTGATATTAATAACACATTAGTTATGGTGAATAAAATAAAGATATCTGTTATCCATTTCACACACCAGTGACGTGCCTGAGGTGGGTTACTGCCCCCTTTAAAAAATCAATCCGTACGCCCGTGGATTTTTCTGGAAAATAACATCATTTCTAAATTTTTTAATAACTTCTGAACAAAACAGCTCTCTTTCAATTTTTTATAAAATGAATGGTTTTTGGTTAAATTGATTTAGCATGAAACTGTTCCAACGATATTGGTAATACATTTGTAATAAGAAAAATATGATGTACCCCTGAAAATCAACATTTGTTTTTTCATGCCAAATTTCAGTTTAATATCTGTTGGTCTTTTAGAGATATTAAGAAAAATTCTTAAAAATGTTTGTTTTCGACACCCTATATCTCACAAACGAAGCATTTTAAGACCTATGTTTATAGGAACTTTTCCTATTAAAAAATGATTCTCTATCAACTGTTATTGTGCATTCAATCGTTTTTATTGATTTTCAGTGCACATCATATTTTTCTTATTAATTCACAAATGTATTAGGTACCAACCCACTAAACACGAAACGTAAATGAAACGTTGCAAATGAGATGTTTTACTAAACATTTGAAACATTAACTAGAAACGTTTCTGTTTCATTACAGAAATGTAGCACTTGAAAACTTATTNTTGCCTCATTCTTATTCGGTATTGCATCATTCGTGGTCAATGACCTCCAATACTGCCACGCTAGCATAAACTGTAACCTTATTTCCTTTATAATTGCAACTTGCTAGTCTATTTCCTGTAATACTGCCACGCTAGCATAAACTGTAACCTGATATTTTATTTCCTTTATAATTGGTGTTAGGCAAGAAGTGTTATTGCGTCATGGAAGTGACGTCACATGACCTGTTGGCGATAAATTTAAAATTTAAAGTAGCATTGCGTCATTCTTATCCAGTATTGTAGCATTCCAGGTCAAGTTTCTACTGGTTCAGACCTGTTTTCTACTGGTTCAAACCTGTTTTTAGCATAAACTTTAACTTGATATTTTAATTCCTTTATAATTGTAGTGATAGCAAAAATTCAAAATTCAAATTCAAACATAGCATGAGCCTCTTTAGCTCAGTGGTAGAGCACTGGTCTTGGAAACCGGAGGTCGTGAGTTCAAATCTCACAGGAGGCAATTAAATTTTGTTCAAAAATGTTAGGTGTGTGATTCGAACCCACGCTCCTTTTGGGGAACCAAGGCTTAAACAAGGCGCCTTAACCACTCGGCCAACCTGACTCGATAGGTTTTTTTTTTATATCTATTTATTGTCATAAGGTACATATAATACATGATGTATATGGGATAGTTATTTAATATCATATTCGAACTGTTGCTGAAAGTTCTTTATAACATAAAGTACAAAATTTTATATGTATTCCGCAAATCCAGCAGACTTCCACGTGGGCGCAAGGTAGAAAAATAACGTTTCGTTCTCGCCATCGACATATTCGACAAACCTTTTCAGGCGGTCCCCAGCATTCGTCCTCAGGAACGAAATTTGGCATTACTTCGATTGACTTCCTACCAGACATTACGCTCGCTTTAAAAGCACATATTGCTACACTTGACTCTGATGATAGGGTTGTAATTCTTGAAGGTGCTGCGCTACTGAACCGTATGTTGTTGATACCAGTCAATCTGGAGGACTGCGGCAAAAATGTGTAGTTTATGCTGTTTTCTCTACATTAACCATAATACTTTTGAATGATTTTTGCGATACTCTTCAGTACTAATACAATTGTAGCGACTGTTATAAAGTAAATAAGTCCAGAAATTGTATTCAAATCTGTTTTCGTATTTTCAGACGCTTTGATGAGTGCGTCTGCGTATACATCTTCATAATCGGAGCAGTTTAAAATAGGTAATGACCTCCAGGTATCAAAATCTCCAATCGACTTATTTTGAAACGTTATTCTCAACTTGTAGAATTTAGAATGTTCCGGAATTGACGCCCCGAAGACCCTCAGCTTTCCACCATTAACTATATTACGTCTCATCTGAATTAACGTATGTGG